>NC_089793.1:5145323-5157823 GCF_040412425.1 Macrobrachium rosenbergii | reverse complement strand
GAGAGAGAGAGAGAGAGAGAGAGAGAGAGAGAGTTAAATACTTCTGAGATAACTTGTATCGAAAAAAATGTAGAGCGAGATTCATCCAGCCGAGGAAACATTATAGCCGAATATAATAAGAAATATTATTGCTGAATATGGCCACCGTCGACGACAATTTATTCGGCCTGACGGAGAGACTTAGGTCGATACGGCATCGAAGACACTGTCGTGAAATATGATAGCTTCTAATCCATTTGACTTTGGGGAAGAACACGATATTAATCACGGAGGGGCTTCACGGTGGATATTGCTATGACAGTGAAAATTCAATTTCCCCCTTGGTGTCGTGGGTTGAGAGGTAAACCGGTTGAGAGAGAGGAGAATTTCAGAGAGAGAGAGAGAGAGAGAGAGAGAGAGAGAGAAAGAGATTCATTGGCAATTTTAAAACAGGCTTATAATATCTAATAATAATAATTAATAATAATAATAATAATAATAATAATAATAATAATAATAATAATAATGGTGAAGAAAATCCAATATATATAAGTAAATACTAAATATATATATATATATATATATATATATATATATATATTATATAATATTATATATATATATATATATATATATATATATATATATATATATATATATATATATATATATATATATATATATATATACATCCACACTTGCATCATTGAGGATGTCGTCATTATTTTGGTGACTCATGTGATTATAAAGCTCTTATACATAATAATAATAATAATAATAATAATAATAATAATAATAATAATAATAATAATAATAAATAATACTAATAACCCTTTATTTCACCTCACGGCCATATACAGACAGGCATGACAGTAACAATACACTACAGAAAATATAGACACACGAGATGAAAAATTATAACAATACTTTCATCATTATGAAAAGTTATAACAATAAGCAACAAATGACAACACACTAGCCTCAGAACGCTGCCACTCTCCGTTTCCTATGGACGCGAGAGTGTGCGTACCTGATTAAATCTGAACGCATCTCCGTACTAATTCAACTAGCGCTTCCCCAAAACAAAAGGAGCAACAACAGCACCAACAACAACAACAATAACAACTACAACAACGTCCATCGTTCGTGACTGTATTCCTTCAACAGCGATTCGAATCCACTCGCGTCAAGGGTCCATTTACGTCGAATAATATTATGGCCTCCTCAAGACTGTGTCTCCCAGATGATTAAGAGTGATTCAATCTTACCGTCATTGGAGGGGTAAATTAGGGGTTCGGGGGGAAAGGAGGGGGAATAGAAAGGCTTCAAGGCTATGCTGGTCTTTGTACTTAATGAAGGTCTGTGAACCGGTGTATTCAAATGGTGGTTTATGGGCTGGACTTTTTATCAGTAACGTTTCGTTATTGTTTATAATAACAGTAATAATAATAAATGTCCCTGAAATCCATTATATAAAGCAGGACTGAAAAGCCGAGGTCATAAAGACAAAGTAAGGTTGTTATCCACGAATACACTGAGAGAGAGAGAGAGAGAGAGAGAGAGAGAGAGAGAGAGAGAGAGAGAGAGAGAGAGAGAGAGAGAGAGAGAGAGAGAGAATAATTACCATACCGAATTTAATGCCTGGAAGTAAAGCATTAATTAACAAAATAAATGTACAAAATCAGTTAAGACTAAAAACATCACTGACGAAAAAATATCAAGACTTTGACCATTTGTCTAAAATATCAAAACTTGCATTTTCAGATGAAATTTCTACTACTCAGAAGATGAACCCTGTTCATGAGCAAAAAGCCGCAATAATGTAAATGAGAGACTGTATTTTTCCAAAATACAAAAATGACAAAACTGTGCTTTGGAAAAATACAGCCTCTCATTTACATTATTACGGCTTTTTACTCATTATTTCCGATCACAATATAGTGATGCACCACAAACAATCCTATTCATACGGAACAAGCCCACCAAAGGAGCCATCGACTTAAAATTCGAACTTCCAAAGAATACGGTGTTCATTTGGAAAAAGTAACAGAAAGCACCGGTCGTCTACTTTTCAAGGACAGTGCTTTGAAAAGTTAAGCAGCAGCAATCCGTGAACCCAAAAATAAAAGAAATAAAAATGGGACTTCCAGCCATCAATGCAAATGCAGACACGAACATAACATGCAAATGGGCTTGCTTGCGCTGAGCTGTACCTTGCTTGAATCTGAGCTGGGGGCTTAAAGGAAGTGTGCCCAGCGAAGCTGATTCATTTTCCCGTTCCTGGTTATTGAATGTTCGTGATGTTGTCTTTATTGAAATTCCTATTAAACGAGTTGCAATTCTTTATTTATTTAAATGAGATTTAAGTTTATCCGTATTATTTATTTATGGAAGGAGGTAACTTTTTTTATTTTCATAGACGAGCTTCCACTAAATGCTAGAGAATACATTTGGAAAATGAATTTGCGAAGCGTTTATGACTAGAGAAACCTTAAGCGCTCTATTCATACATTATCGATTTATATCTCTGTCTTTATAAACAAGCGAAGTAATCTGAATTCTAAATAGACTCAGATCTTAATATTTCAAATATATTCTGAAAAGGTAGACTCTGACACAGAAATGACTTTTTAAATCAATACATCCATATTTTTGTTTTCAAATTGTGTAGATTAGGGAAAAAAGACACTTAAGAGGAAACATATTTACTATTAAATATATATTTATAAAAAATATTTATATTAAATATATATTTATAAAAAAAAACATATTTACTACTAAATATATATTTATCCAATGTTGGATAAATATATATTTATCCAAGATCTCGAAATATTTTTTGTGAGAAAGAACTTTCGGAGATCAGTCCAGATTTCAATGTTCATTTCTTAAGCAATGGATGAAAATTTCAATATTTCTTCATCTGTGACGTTTATATTTTTAAAGAATTTTTTCAAATTTATACTGTCAATCTATACTTTACATCCAGGCGTAAATTCGTTATGGTAATTATCCTCTCTCTCTCTCTCTCTCTCTCTCTCTCTTCTCTCTCTCTCTCTCTCTCTCTCTCTCCTCTTCATTTTTGTAACAGAAATTAAATAATTGTCTGGATTTATCGTCATTAATGATAGCAGCCTCGCCTTAATATAACAGGGGATCATATGGAGAGAGAGAGAGAGAGAGAGAGAGAGAGAGAGAGAGAGAGAGAGAGAGAGAGAGAGAGAGAGAGAGAGAGAAACAGGTTTTAAAACGGGATCTCAATCTTTTCACCTAATTATAGCTTTATGATAATCAGACATTCTTCCGTTACTTTCTGAATCTGCATATAATAGATATCACAGGTTACATTGTCCGTTAATTCTTCCGCACGGAAATAATAACCAAAAAGGTATGAGAGAGAGAGAGAGAGAGAGAGAGAGAGAGAGAGAGAGAGAGAGAAGAGAAACCTACAGTTACACTGAGAAAGCAACAGTCAGAGAGGCTGGCCAGCAAGATAAACGAAAAGGGAATTAATATCAAATAAAAGATTAGAAAGGGGTGCAGCTATAGGCCCAAGGAACGCCACACAAATGAAAAATGGACGACTGTCTAGAAGTCTGAAAATGGAACGCTAAAATTCCTATAAAACTCCGGACAAATGTCCCGACGTAAAACAGCCAATATTGAACTTTCCTATTAATTTATAGGAGGTCCTATCAATTTATAGGAGGTCCTCCTAAGTCTTCCCGCAGGATATCGAGGTCATTATTCTCTCGACTTTCCTAGCATTATGGACATCAGGAGCCCCACAAGTTCTCTTAAAGGAATCCTGTTTTTCTTGTCCTGGTTATTACTGCTATCGGTGTAAATGATGGTATTTTTTGTCATCAGGGTATTATTTTCACTGCATCTACTGAGCTGGAATAAATTAAGTATTATTGTTATTATCATTATTATTATTATTATTATTATTATTATTATTATTGTTGTTGTTGTTGTTGTAGTTGTTATTGTTGTTGTTATTATTATTATTATTATTATTATTGCTGGTGAAAAAATTCCCACTGATGTAAGAGTAAAAATACATTTAAATATATTATAAATTATAATATATATATATATATATATATATATATATATATATATATATATATATTTTATATATATATATATATATATATATATATATATATATATATATATATATATTAGTGTGGACTTGACCACCATTTTAGTGACGTGATTATTATTATTATTATTATTATTATTAGAACTTCGCCCTGGAACAGATCAAGCTCAATAAATCTCCACAATGACAAACGCATTCACTCCTCATTTCACTATCAAGAACAAACATCCCCACTTGAAAACCCTGTGAAAAGATGACGTAAGATAGCTCTGGCCCACCCCCTCCCCTCGTAAAATAAATTTACTTAACGGCTCATTTATTTAAAAGTCTCTTCTGGAAGTCGAAGACAATTTTAAAAATGTCTTTCAAAGTATTTCAAAGTCTTTCCACTTTTCCCCATCTGGTCATCCATCACTCGAGGTCTCTTTGGGGTCTTTCTCTTTTGGGTCTTTCTCTTCTGGTCTTTCGCTTCTGAGTTTTTCTCTTTTGGGTCTTTTTCTTTTGGGTTTTCCTCTTTTGGGTCTTTCTCTTTGAGGTCTTACTCTTCTGGGTCTTTCTCTTTGAGGTCTTTCTCTTCTGGGTCTTTCTCTTTGAGGTCTTTCTCTTCTGGGTCTTTCTCTTTGAGGTCTTTCTCTTCTGGTCTTCCGACGGGAACTTTGTCAACTTTCCAGTTGGTCTTCACAAGGAGCTTCGGAACCGCGGACGGTTCATTGAGACGTCGCCAAGGATTCCTGACTTGGGGCGGATCAAAGGGCGTAAGGGGAGTGGAAGAGTGAGGAGGGTAATTAAAAAACAGATAAAGAGGGCGGTGGAAATGACAAGGGTTCCTTTGAAAAGGACGACTAGAGGATTCCATACACACACACACACACACACACACACATATATATATATATATATATATATATATATATATATATATATATATATATATATATATATATATATATATATATAATTATTCAGGTAAGTATATCAGACTATAATATACATATATATACATACAAAAATTTATATATAATTGTATAAATATATATACATATATATAAATATATATATACATGTAATACATATATATACATGTACTGTATATAACTCGTTTCCACAGAAAAAACCTGGGTGTGAGTCATGACCGGTTTCAGCTTTATTTCTAAGCCGTTGTCGGAAGGCTGAGACATAGTAATAGAAATTCAACCGAAACCGGCTAAGATTTACACTCAGTTATCTATTTCTCTGTGGTATAGTGTCAGAGTGATTTTGTACTTATCCCTCTTATGTTCCAATATATATCTTCCATAGAAACAGAATTACACATACCCGAATGACCATAATATCAGGCCAAGGAAAGAACAAGTAAACAATGCGCCGAAGTCTCTTCAGCGCAGTCGAGTTTTCTGTACAGCGTATAATCATGGCCATCGAAAACAGATCTATCTTTCGGTGGTCTAGGTATAATGCTGTATGAGTCGCAGCCCATGAAACTTTAACCACGGGCCGGTGGTGGCCTATCCTATACCGTTGCCTGAAGCACGATTATGGCTAACTTAAACCTTAAATAAAATGAAATCTACTCAGGCTAGAAGGCTACAATTTGGCATGTTTGATGATTCGAGGGTGGGTGATCAACATGCCAATTTGCAGCCCTCTAGCCTGAATAGTTTTTAAGATCTGAAGGAGGAAAGAAAAAGTGCGGACGGACAGACAAATTCGGCACAATGGTTTTCTTTTACAAAAAACTAAAAAAGGGCTATTCACAGGAAGTCTTTGGTTAACTTCAGCTGTGCCTCTTATGTACTGGTGAAGGAAGAGATACTCAAAGACAATAAAAACCCGTAACTAGGAACAAAGAATGACACAATCACTTTCGATAAAGAAATTATCTCTTTTAGCATTACACTTTTAAGCCGTACTATATCAGAACTTGGAGTGAATCAATAACCCATTCAGATGCTGCCTGACTTAAAATGGAGAACCTGAGAGCCGTAAAAAAGACTCTCTAGACTGGAAAATTGTCTGAAATCAAAAGGATTAATTCTTGAATGAGATATGAAACTTGAGCAAGAAAACACCTACCTTCTTTCAACATTACGGAACAGGTGTGCTACGGCAAAATCAAGCAATTGCTTTTTCCTTTGTAACACGTGTTTCGTGAAAGTTAAGGGAAAGTGAGTAATTGCCTCTTTTCCAATGCGAATAACGTCAAAAGGATTACACGATTATGTAAATGGGATTGGTAGGTCCCGTCTCTCAATTGTATAGGAGCCCTGAGAGAGAGAGAGAGAGAGAGAGAGAGAGAGAGAGAGAGAGAGAGAGAGAGAGAGAGAGAGAGAGAGATCAAATCTGGGGAACAAAGTCAATTGAATCATATCTCATGAATTACAAGTAGGTCAAAATCGGCTTCTAGAAAGACGATATATTTCTCTCCTGAGTTTCGGCACCGATGGAATTCTGAGGAGAGAGAGAGAGAGAGAGAGAGAGAGAGAGAGAGAGAGAGAGAGAGAGAGAGAGAGAGAGAGAGAGAGAGAGATAGCATTTTCGTCACACTGATTTGTCGTAAGCAGACGTAACGCAACAGCGGATTTTCAATCTAAATTCTCTCGATCAAAGTAAGTTAAGGATATAAAATAATTAATGAAGGAATGGAATATATATATATATATATATATATATATATATATATATATATATATATATATATATATATATATATATATATATATATATATGTGTGTGTGTGTGTATATAGTTTAGCCCAAAGGTCAAGCGCTGGGACCTATGAAGTCATTCAACGCTAAAACGGAAATTGACAGTAGAAAGGTCTGAAAGGTGTAACAGGAGGAAAACCCCGCAGTCGCACTATGAAACAATTCTTAGGAAAGGGTGGATAGCAAGATAGAAGAAAGACAATATGAATGGAGGTACAGTAAAAGGAATGAAAGGGGTCGCAGTTACAGGGCCGAAGGGACGCTACAAAGAACCTTTATTAATGCCCACAGTGCAATGCGTGGGGTGCACTGACTGCACTAAACTACGGGGGACTAATGAAGGAGCCTTAACCATTAATTAAAACGAAAATCAGAAAACCAAAACAGACTAAAGTAATCGCACTCTGACTCTGCCATAAATTATCTGAAGAAGAAGAAATGGTTCTGGGTTGGGTAAATAGCTTTTGGAGAGCGTACAAATCTCTCTGGATGACTCGAGGCCCGTTCTGTATGGTAGAAAGCTTTTTCATTTCTTCCTCCGAGTTGCTGCTTATCTCTGGATAAAGGAGGAGCCGCAGGATCCACCTTAATTACAACTTAAAGGCTGGGCCATGATAAAGTGGATTCCTTCCACCGTCTGTCAGGATCAAGAGAGAGAGAGAGAGAGAGAGAGAGAGAGAGAGAGAGAGAGAGAGAGAGAGAGAGAGAGAGCAGAAACACATGGGTATATAATTGTATTCCAACATAACCCAGAAATGGATTAATGCCAACGAAACATCAACTAATACTTGATTTTTGCCAACGAGAGAGAGAGAGAGAGAGAGAGAGAGAGATTTTTGAGAGAGAGAGAGAGAGAGAGAGAGAGAGAGAGAGAGAGAGGTACAGAAGTGTATCCAAGCATAATCAAGAAATGGATTACTGCCTTTTGTTACACTTTACTACCAAAGACAATTTGCCAATTTGCCTTATATTTCAAAATCTTAAAATCTAATTCAACCTTGAATAACTTGGGTTAGGGAGAGAGAGAGAGAGAGAGAGAGAGAGAGAGAGAGAGAGAGAGAGAGAGAGAGAGAAAATGCGAAGACCACTGCTCTGTAACTTAATACCCCAATACCTCTACGCAGCACAATAATCCCCTCAAGCGGTCTCGGCCGATAAATTCACAGGAAAGATGAAACGGAAAAATGTCGACCAAAGGAGAGGAAAAACGCGGAAAAAAGAAGAAAAGGAGAATGAAGAAGAAGGAAAGGAGAATAATGGTAAATCCTAGCGATTCATGGGAACGTCTCCGGGACCTGGCACTGGATACAACCGAATACATTCCTCTGCAATGTTACTGAATAAATGCATTCTAAGACCGGGCCATAACACTGGATGTTCCTATCCAAGGCGATGGCCCTGGCTTTGGTGAGTGACTTCGAATATATCTTCGTTTATATTTGATTTATTTTTCGACGTGTCTGTGTATTCTTACTGAATGTATACTTATGTATGTAAATGTATTTGTGTGTACGATAATTCAATACTAATTCTACGCATAATTTGTTTATGCTTTCAGATTTTAAGGCCAATATCTGAAAATAAAATCATCATGTAATGTTACTAACGTAGTCTGTGTGTGTATGTGTATATATATATACATATATATATATATATATATACATATATATATATATATATATATATATATATATATATATATATTTATACAGTATATATTTATATGTATGTATATTCATACACATATTTTATATACATGTATACATACATACATGCATACATAAATACATACACACATATATGTATATATATGTACATATATATATGTATATGTATATATATATATATATATATATATATATATATATATATATATATATATATATATAAATATAAAACTTTCAAATACTAGGCCATGAAGAACCATTTAATATTAAAGCACATATACACAACACGTTAACATGTTTCCATATTATCCTTTAATATGATCCATATCCACAAAACAACAACTGGAGATACGGCTCCAGCTGGGTTTTGCAATCCGTTCCGATTCCGGAAAGAGGAGAAAAATCCCACCTAATGCCAGATTTTACGGAAGACACATAGGGCTGCTTCCTGGTGGGTAGCTCCCCCGAAGAGATCCTTCGCTATTTGCCGCGGGATCCTTTAAAACGAGGATAAACCTGAAGGATGGATAAAGAAGGATGAAGATGGAGAAGGGGGAAGGAAGGGAGACGCCCGGAGCAGAGAGGAGATGACGAGGACTAACAGAGGGAAATAATACGTATCTAGAAAACTATAAATTATCTGGCTGGCTTGAGGCAAGATTCTCAGGGCAAACCAAAAGCCTTTCGTGACAGTTGCGTTTAGTAAAGTAAGGGTAAAGAATTTATACACCGTGACAGAGATATTAGTTCGGATGCAGAAAGAGAAAATATTGGTCCTTTTAATCACTGATTAAAATGCGAGTGAGTTTATAAAAACAAGAAGTTAAGCTTACAGTTTGTGTGTTCTGTAGACACGCATACAAATATTTATATGTATATATATATATTTATATATATACACATATAAATTATATATATATTATATATATATATATATATACATATATATATATATATATATATATATATATATATATATATATATATATATATATATATATATATATATACAGTATATGTCAGCTGAAGCCACAGGGAATTTTATAAAGACCAAACGACAGAGTGCCAAGCACCTTCGTTTAAGTAGCACACACACTTCCGGAAAGTAGTATCTTGGGGTGACAGCATATAAAAATCTCTACTCACAAAAGAAACGAAAATATTCTTAGCATAAATGACCCTTTCACCATGCTAGCCTCCTGAAAACGTTGGTCCCTGGGCCCCACAATCAAGCCCACAAAAAGGACCCCTTACCAAAGATTTCCAGAACTTCGAAATATGAAGACCAAAATGAGAATAAAAATCTGAATATACTGACGAAGAGGGATAACCGTCCATGAAAAAAAAAAACTCTTCAGGCGAAATCTCCAACACTTAAAAAAAAAAAACCAAACTCGCGACGCCTAGTAAATGGCAACTATAAATCAACGCAGATTAATGGCGAAAGTGAGCAAAGGTTTCGATCGACTTAGATTTTTCCCCTTTGATTTTCTTCGATATTTTGGCTTGTTTGGATTTTCTTCAAGTTTTAATCCTTTGCTCATTACAGCGTAGGAGATTTATGACACGTCGACTAAGTCAAAATTTCTTGTTCCAGACTTTAAGATTACACACACACACACACACACATATATATATATATATATATATATATATATATATATATATATATATATATATATATATATATATATATATATTCAAGCGTGTGTGTATAGAATATAGAATTTAGGCCAAAGGCCAAGAGCTGGAACCTATAAGGTCATTCAGCGATGAAAGGGAAATTGAGAGTAGAAAGGTTTGAAAGATGAAACAAGAGGAAAACCTCAAAGCAGTTGCACTTTGAAACAATTGTTAGAAGGTGGACAGTAAGATGGAAGAAAGAGAATATGAACGGAGGTGCAGTAAAAGGAATGAATGGGGTTGCAGCTAGGGGCGAAGGGCCGCTGCAATGAACAGTAAGTAACGCTTACAGTGCACCGCATGAAGTGCATTGACGGCACTACCGCTTCTACGGGTGTGTATATATAGATGTGTATGTATGTATATATGTATATATATATATATATATATATATATATATATATATATATATATATATATATATATATATATATATAGGTATGGATATACTATATATATATACGTGTGTTTTTGTGTTTATTTTAGGTCGATGGACATTTACAGTACAGGAAACGTGATTTCCAATTTGTGCAATATACCGTCAGCAGAGATTTACAACTATGGCTTCTCCGTAGCTGATAAATTGCAATGACATAATTTCTCTTCTCTCTCTCTCTCTCTCTCTCTCTCTCTCTCTTCTCTCTCTCATTTTTTGCAGTGTTTTTACATCCTTTATCCTGCCTGTAAGCATTTTTCTTCACCCTCAAGTTAATTTTTCAAGGAGGGTAATTTACATAATTTACATGTAATTAAAAGAGTTTTTCTTCAGAGTTGTTTGCGCAGCAGACTGTAAAAGTTTGGCTTCACCAAATTGAAACTGTGAAAAAAAAAAAAAATCTTAGTTTGGCGTCTGTTTTATAAGTGTGAGATCCCAGCTTCTCGATCGTTTTCTCTCATCGCTTAAGCTCACACCAATTCCTCGTTTTCTGTTGTCGCTTTAGCACAAGTTTATTCCTCGTTTTTAGCTTTCTGTAAAAGAAAACTATAGCGCCGGCTTTGTCTGCCCGTCCGCACTTTATTCTGTCCGCCCTCAGATCTTCTAAACTACTGCGGCTAGAGGGTTACAAATTGGTGTGTGAATCACCCACCCTCCAATCATCAAACATGCCAAATTGCAGCCCTCTAGCATCAGTAGTTTATATTTTATTTAAGGTTAAAGTTAGCCATAATCGTGCTTCTGGCAATCATATAGGATAGGCCACCACCGGGTCGTGGTTAAAGTTTCATGGGCCGCAGCTCATACAGCATTTTACCGAGACCACCGAAAGATAGATCTATTTTCGGTGGCCTTGATTGTACGCTGTACAGAAAACTCGATTGCGCTGAAGAAACTTCGGCGCATTTTTTACTTGTTTGTTGTTGCGTTTGCACATGTCTGTCTATTCCTCGTTTTCTGTTGTTGCTTTAACACGTTTATTCCTAGTTTTCTGTTACTAATTTACTGTCTCTTTCTTAACCGTTTTCTGTTATTGCAACAGTGCACATTTACTGACCATTTTCTATTATTGCCTTAGTCACAGCTATCGTGCGTTTTCTGGGATTGCGTCCATGCATAATTATCAATTTTTTTGTCGCTGTTAAATTTTACGAACATATTTTGCTAGTTTTTACTCTCTAGCTGGCTGGGCCTCGCTATTTTCTTGATAAAATATCTAAATTTCACCATGAATGCAACTAGAAGAGTTACGTTGGAATGGCTAATCTTCCAAAATTAAACGAGTAAAGAATGCGCCGAAGTTCTTCGGCGCAATCTAGTTTTCTGTACATCGTGTAATCAAGGCTACAGAAAACTTTAGCCACGGCCCGGTGGTAGTTTCCTGGCCTACATCGTCGCCAGATGCACGATTATGGCTAACTTTAAGCTTGAATAAAATAAAAACTACTGAGGCTAGAGGCCTGCAATTTGGTTGTTTTATGACTGGAGGGTGGATAGTCAACATACCCATTTGCAGCCCTCTAGCTTCAGTAGTTTTCAAGATCTGAGGGCGGACAGAAAAAGTGCGGACGGACAGACAAAGCCGCCACAATAGTTCTTTTCAGAAAACTAAAACTATCAAACACAGCACATGCATGCATAAAAGAATATCAACGCCAAAACTGCCATATTTATAACCAACTCCCTTTGTCCAATCTGTGCTGAATGTATCACCCTGAAAAGAAATACCTGGCCTTAACTATACAGCAGATGCTTTGAAACCCAATCCAGGGGCCTGGATCTGGAAAAAAAAAAGGTATATAACTACTGAGCAATTCGTGGAAACACTGGAAAACGGCAGAGAAAGAACGAGGGGGAAAATACTGAAAAGTAATTCGCTAATTTGAGATCTCATGCAACTTTCATACCGGGGAAATGGGCCG
>NC_089793.1:5137823-5142823 GCF_040412425.1 Macrobrachium rosenbergii | reverse complement strand
GAATTGTAATAGCCGCGATACCCTCTTACTTTCAATTCTTCACAATATTTTGAATGCGCTTGTCACTACATAGCCTATATATACATATATATATATATATATATATATATATATATATATATATATATATATATGTATGTATATATATACATAGATATATATGATACATATATATGTACTTATATATACAAATATATATTTGTATAAATATATATCTATATATATATATATATATATATATATATATATATATATATATATATATATATATATATATATATATATATATATATATAATTCTGCAACCACTAATCCTTTCTAGAAAATCTGAGAATTGCAAATCTTGGCAATCACTGTAAATCATCCCATTTTTTGACGGCGATGACCCACTGAGCTGTCACGCCAGACGACTCCTAACTTCCAAACAATCCTTTGAGAGAGAGAGAGAGAGAGAGAGAGAGAGAGAGAGAGAGAGAGAAAGAAGAGAGAAGAGAGAGGAAAGAGAAAAGAAAAAGAAAAAGACATTTTTGGAAACATTTCACAGAGAGTCGTCGGCAAACCGCTTGTCAGATTTTGACGTCAGATCCAGCGGCCCCCTCTCGCCCCCCCCACCAAAAAAAAATTTCGGTGAAAAGTTTTGGGGTCTGAGGTCCGCTGACGAAACGCGGGTTTAATGAGAAATGTGTCAGGAGGGACGGCAGTGATTAGACCTCTGGTGGCATACAGTGCCTGTCCGCATTGGCCCGGCGCTGTCCCTAACCAATTTGGCTGTTGTGAAGGGACGAATGCAGGGGTGGGGCGGGGCGGGACAAAGGCGAGTGGAAGGAGAGACACGGATGAGCGAGGAAATGGCGAGAAGGTAAAAGGGACCGATAAATGGAGGAGGAGAAGCGGGCAGAAGCCTGAGGTAGTATTGTGGTGCTGGTTGGATGCTAAGGATGAGGAAGCAAAGAAAAGAAGGAATGAGGAGGAGGAGGAGGAGGAGGAGGAGGAGGAGGAGGAGGAGGATTGGCAGAAAGATGACAAGAAGATGGAAGAGTAAATAAATAAAGGTGAGGTAGGGAGGAGAGGAGATGGCTGACGAAAAGAAAGAGGATATATAGATGATATATATAAAGAGTAGAAGGAATTGACAGGAAAGAAGGAGAGAAAGAAAAAAAAAATAAAATAAATAAATAACTCAATAAGAATATATGGAAAAGAAACAACGGCGAAAAGGAGGAGCCTTTCTAAACAAATTTAAGGAATAACCAAAAAAGAACTGGACACGAAAAGAGACCAGGAGAGGGATTATCTGGGAATTTCATTACCGAACTAATTACGGGGTAATTCCGTGGTTATGCAGATTTTATATGATTAATCTGAGATAAAATCTGACATAATACGTTTATGCAGGTTGCGGGATTAGGTGCCATTCCTAAGAAACCATCACTGAATGGAAAAAATGGCTTGAATTGACTTGACAGCATCAACAAGGAAATCAATGGAAATAATCACTTTATTCTTTCAGTAAACAAGAATAAACTCAGAGATGATAATAATAATAATAATAATAATAATAATAATAATAATAATAATAATAATAATGACGAGTATTCAAAAGTAAGTCGGACTGAGATCGAATTTAACCAGATCGCTGTCCCGACGAAAATCACATAAATATAAGAGATATTCAAACATTTTGTGGGTCTTCGTCTCCAAGTCATTTCCTCCCCCTCCCTTCCCCCCGCCCCATCCCCCACCCTCACCCCATCCTTACCCTCACCTCAACTTCCAAGTAATGACCACTTAAAGTGGAAGTGACGCCTCAGACCATCGTCTGTTTTCCGCACAAAATCCGGAAACGGTTCGGAAATGGCGAAAGACAGATAATCCGGATCCCCGATTCCTTCGCTTTTCCGAACTCATAAAAACCTTCCTATTGAAGTAGGGCCATAACCTCACAGTCATTGAAGGGAAAGGCATAAAGGCATAACCCTCGGTTATTGAAGGAGGGCCACAACCTCACAGTTATTGAAGGGAAAGGCATAACCCTCGGTTATTGAAGGAGGGCTATAACCCCATAGTTATTGGGGGGAAAGGCATAACCCTCGGTTATTGATGGAGGGCCATAACCTCACAGACTTTGAAGGGAAAGGCATAAAGGCATAACCCTTATTTATTGAAGGAGGGCCATAACCCCACAGTTACTGAAGGGAAAGGCATAACCCTCGGTTATTTAAGGAGGGCCATAACCCCACAGTTATTGAATGGAAAGGCATAACCCTCGGTTATTGAAGGGAAAGGCATAACCCTCAGTTATTGAAAACAGATGTGTATGCCACAGTTATTGACAGGAGGTCCTTCCTCACCTCACGTGGAATTGGAATATAAAGATTTAGGCCAAAGGCCAAGCGCTGGGACCTACGAGGTCATTCAGCGCTGAGAGGAAAACTGAGAGTGATGGGGGTTTAAAAGGTGTAATAGGAGGAAAACTTCGCACTTGTATTATGAAACAATTGTTAGGAGAGGGCTGGGAAAAGCAAGATGGAAAAAAAAGAATATGAACGTTATTATAATAAAAGGAATGAAAGGGATTGGAACTAGGGGTCAAAGGGACGCTACAAAGAGCTTTGAGTAATGCCTACAGTGCACCACGTGAAACCTAAAGAGTGTATCTCGTGAAGATAATGGTCAAATTCTCTTGTAATAACTGAGACAAGTTAAATAACACCATCAATATTATTATTATTATTATTATTATTATTATTATTATGCATGTTAATAAATAAGCATTTGTTCTCCCATCTGTGTTACATATGTACAAACCTGCTTAACAAATGAATGCTAATGTATCATCTACAGTATAATGATAACAGTTAAAAATAGACATGAATTATCGCAAATTAAGATTTTCCATTCTGTAACGGATGAAATATCATCGATATTCTCATCATCATTATCACCATCATAATTTATTACTACTTAGCCATTTTGCTTATAAATGTATTTCACATACATACAAATGAATAATAAAAATCATCCAGAAGAATAACAGTGAAAAAAAAAAAAGATTACCTTATTCAACCACTTCATTCTATATTTAGTTATCCTGAAGTTTATGCCTGTGAATTATTTTCTGTTAAAACAGAATTCCATCTAATATGAGGAGCCCATAAGAACGCCAAATTGTAGAAAATAAACGCTATATTTCAGAGACCAAACTATCTCTTCAGGCAAGTAATATATACAGTATATATATATATATATATATATATATATATATATATATATATATATATATATATATATATATATATATATATATATATATATATAATATAATATTTTTACTGTCTTGAAACCAAATTATTAACAATGATTCTCATACAAAGCCTTACTACAAACCTTAATCCTTCACTTATTTCCTATTTATAAAACAAAGACGAAACCCAAAGCTCCGATTCCTTTATTTTCAAGTTCGGCTTTTGTTTCTTTTTCCCGGAGAAGAAGAAGAAGAAGAAGAAGAAGAAGAAGAAGAAGAAGACGGAGTTTGTCTCCTTGAAACTATTACTAAGGCATCCATCTTGTTCGGTGACAAGTCGGAGAGGCAAAAATCGTGCAGACTTTTCTCAAAATGAAAAGATGCGTGGAGAGAGAGAGAGAGAGAGAGAGAGAGAGAGAGATTCCAATTCTTTTAAAGGTTACAATTAGTATTCCACCTGTCTAAAAAGGTCCTTTGCCATATTAGAAGTTCATGTTGGTTTGTGTTTGGAAAACTGAAGATCTGGGTTAGCAGAAACTCGGTTTTAGCTTTCCGAAAAGAAAACTATTGTGCCGGTTTTGTTTGTCCGTCCGCACTTTTTCTGTCCACCCTCAGATCTTGAAAACTACTGAGGCTAGAGGGCTGCAAACTGATATGTTGATCATTGACTCTCCAATCATCAAACATACCAAATTGCAAACCCTAACCTCAGCAGTAAACCCGCATTATTTAAGGTTAAAGTTGGCCATAATCGTGTTTCTGGCAACGATATAAGACAGGCCACCACAAGGCCATGGCTAAAGTTTCGTGGGCAGCGGCGCATACCGCATTATACCGAGACCACCGGAAGACAGATCCATTCTCGGTCCCCTTGATTTTACGCTGTGGCGGCTATACAGAAAACTCGATTGCGCAGAAGAAACTTCGGCGCATTGTTTACTTGTTTATTTTTTGCCTCAAGAAGTATTTAATTCCCTATTTTATTACGGCAGAATAAGTTTGTTGGTTTTACAGTAAAAGTGGTTTATCGATTCATAAGTCTTAAAAATTTCGTTCCAGTTAACTTTGCAAAATAAGAAAAAGGAAAATTAAATACCTTAAAATTCTTATTGCGCTTAATTTAACAAATATGGAAAGTTCCGATGCTTTTGCTACCGTCTATGTGAGAGTTATAATTATCTGTCACTGAAGTCAAACATTTTGAACAGACCTACAAGACAAACACTAAGAGTTGATAGCTATTTCAGCCTTCTTAACTTCATAAACAGAAATAAGAAGCAAAATTAGCTAACTGAACGAAAAAGGACCATACTGCCTTCAAATTTATCGTCATTTCTCAAAAAAAAAATATGACCTAAAACTTCCAAAATGCTCTTCTGCCAGGCACACTCGAAACACGCACTGCCATTTCGCCTTTCCTGATTTCATTCACAGAAAACGGAAGCAAAACAGCGACCCGTTCAAGACCCGTAAAGAGTCTTTGAGCTCGCTCGCCTGCGAGACAGAATCTGCGAGGAAATAGCGCAGGAAATCTCTTGCGCGCCAATTCTGTCGCTTCTTTGCACCAAGAAGAAGGAGAAGAAGAAAAAAAGCAATCACCTCTCTAATCCTTCGCGGAAGAGAGTTTTTATTTTCTTCGGTGACTTTTGGTGGTCTGAATTTGGACTCCGATATTTTTGAAGGTTCTGTTGGTGTCAGGTTTATTTCAGAGGTTCTTTTGTTGTGTCATTTATGTGTAAAAGAGGATAACGGTGGG
>NC_089793.1:5130323-5132823 GCF_040412425.1 Macrobrachium rosenbergii | reverse complement strand
AGGTTTTATGAATAACATTAGAAATAATAATAATAATAATAATAATAATAATAATAATAATAATAATAATAATATAATAATAAATGTTACTATTGAACTTTAAACATTCCTTCCATTATCATTTATCTTCTTTGTAAAATCATGATTCCTCGTAACCTCTTGTAATAATAATAATAATAATAATAATAATAATAATAATAATAATAATAATAATAATAATAATAATTCTCATATTCTGATACTCATTACATTATCTTTTACCATTTTTAAGACCATACCCCTTTGCAACATCTTGTAATAATAATAATAATAATAATAATAATAATAATAATAATAATAATAATAATACTGCTTAATTACAGATTTAAATAATCCTCCCTCCCTTTCATCTTTACCATACTTCAGATATCGAGATTTGACGTTAACATCTTTTAACGTCACGCCTGTATGACACTCGGTAATTAGCCCTTAATCCCTATGGACCTGATTAAGTCATGAACTTCCAAGTACTTATAACAACAGATTAATTTCATTTCCTTGGGACGAAAGCTTATATGTCTCCTTTCTTCAATAATATCACAATTTCACTGACACTTACCGGGAATTTTTAGCATGAGATAATTAGTTTTTAATTAGGTTTTCAGGGAGAGAGAGAGAGAGAGAGAGAGAGAGAGAGAGAGAGAGAGAGAGAGAGAGAGAGATGAAAGCTGGTTTCATATTACAGGATCAATGGCAGTTACAAGATAGGTAGTTAAACCATTAGAAATGTTTTTCTAAGCATTTATAGTATGGAATCTATCTTAAATATAAGGAAGAGAGAGAGAGAGAGAGAGAGAGAGAGAGAGAGAGAGAGAGAGAGAGAGAGAGAGAGAGAGAGATGAAACTTTGTTTCAAATTACAGTATCAATGAATAATATAACTATCTTAAACATACGGAAGAGAGAGAGAGAGAGAGAGAGAGAGAGAGAGAGAGAGAGAGAGAGAGAGAGAGAGAGAGAGAGAGAGAGAGAGAGAGAGCTCGTTTCACATTACAGTATCAATGAACAGGGTACATTCGTACAAAGACACACGTCATTCAAACATTAAAAATATTTTCCTAAACAAATATAATATAGGAACTATCTCAAAGGGAAAAGAAAGATAAGGAATCTTTGCTCCCAAAACGTTTTCTTTTTATCATTTCACGGTCTTAATCATGAGACCCCATTAAGCTTCTTATACGTTTTTTGATGAGATTTGGTTTCAGGGTCCTCCTTCTAGCTCGATATTCACAAAGGAAAGACATGCTTGCATATTATTAACATTTATATGAAAGAATAGACGTGTTTACATGTACATAAAATAAGTGCTAATGAGTATACACATCATATATATATATATATATATATATATATATATATATATATATATATATATATATATATATATATATATATATATATATATATATATATATATACCTGTATATAGCTTGATGAGAAATGGCAGGAGGCTCTGAATGGACAACATATCAGAGCCACGGTTGTTAATTGTGATAATATCCTGTTTATTTGATGTTAAGGATGGCAGCCGGCCAGGATACGGATATCCTTATTTGACAGAGAGAGAGAGAGAGAGAGAGAGAGAGAGAGAGAGAGAGAGAGAGAGAGAGAATGCGTGCGCATGGATTGTTTTTGAGCTAGAGAATAAATGAAATGGCCCCATGGCAACGTTTTCCTTTTTTTCTACCGCATCCTCACATCAGTAGGAACATTTAATCTTTTTCCATCTGAAAATAACGGGAAACTACAAAACAAAATACAATTAAATGATAATTATGTTGGCTGCACATGACCGCCATCAAGAGCCCGCGAGCAATTCTGAATGTTAAAGAATTACTGATAGTGTGTGCTTTGTTGAGATAGAGGAAAAGTTAAGTATACCTTATTTTAACCAGACCACTGAGGAGCTGATTAACAGCTCTCCTAGGGCTGGCCCGAGGGATTAGATTTATTTTACGTGGCTAAGAACCAACTGGTTACCTAGCAACGGGACCTACAGTTATTGTGGAATCCGAACCACATTATACCGAGAAATGAATTTCTATCACCAGAAATAAATTCCTCTAATTCTTCATTGGCCGGCCGGAGAATCGAACGCGGGCCTAGGAGAGTGTTAGCCGAGTACGATATCGACCCATCCAATGAGGAACTTGAGATGGAGGAAAAGAATCATGTTACACCTCTTAGGAGTTGTATAAGTAACATAGCCAGGAGTTGGCAGAGTGCAGTCTACCGGTGTTAGTTTTGTTGACATTGGAGGTGACTTGTAGACAATTGATTCCAACGGAAATTTCCTTTCACTCATCTCAAAGTACTCGAAGCAGCACAGGATTTGAGTTGCCTCAAATGTCAACAAAACTAATACCAATATATTGTACCCTGCCAACTTCAGGCTGTATGAATATATATATATATATATATATATATATATATATATATATATATATATATATATATAT
>NC_089793.1:5110323-5120323 GCF_040412425.1 Macrobrachium rosenbergii | reverse complement strand
ATAACAAGGTCCAATTTAATTTTTTCCAAGCACCTCTCTCTCTTTTCTCTCTCTCTAGTTGCTGTGGCTGTATCTCTGGTAACATTCAACCCACCTCTCTCTCTAGTTGCTGTGGTTGTATCCCTGGTGACAGCCTCTCTCTCTCTCTCTCTCTGGCTGGTTGCTGTGGCTGTAACCCTGGTGACATTCTCCCCCTCTCTCTCTCTCTAGTTGCTGTGGCTGTATCCCTGGTGACAGTCTCTCTCTCTCTCTCTCTCTCTCTCTAATCAACCTATCCCACCTTCCCACTCTCCTTCTACCCTGAGACTTGTCTCCAGTCCTAGAATCCTCTGCGGAGTCATAACGAACCACCCACTGATTCCAAGGGCGGAGTAAGAGGCCACAAGACGATGACAAAGTTCCCGATAAAAGCCCAGAGAGAGACTTCAAGTGATGGATGACCAAATGAGCAAAAGTTGAAAGATGTCCTTGAAGAAACTTGAATTCCAGAGATGACTCGAACGAGTGAGTGGTTAAGTATTTCACGATGAGGGAGACAGAGCGTGGCAGTACCCTTAGGTTGGGTTTTCATTTGTTATCAATTAGATGTTTTAATACCAAATGGGATGTCTGTTGTAGATACAGAGGATGTAATAATGTTTTAAATAACAATGCATCCTATTTTCCTTTAATTAGGCTGCAGTCTACGAACGTAAATATTATTTGTTGACTTATCTTTAATTATTGTTTCTTTTTCGTTCTTTTCCGCGTTTCCTGACGTTAATGCTTTTGCAATATATCTTTTCCATAGACGTATTTTCGTTTTTATACTGTGATTATTAGGAGGATCTACCGTCATGTTTTCGTTTTTTTATATAGTTTTTTTAGAAGGGACTGGCCAGGTAAAGAACCTATTAGCCCTTCCATAGATAATATAGCAATACAATTATTATTCAGCAGTTCAGCATTATCCCAGGATAATGAAGCTAACACTTTCTCTTCATCTTCAAAGAGTGTACTGGGAAGTTTAAATCAGAAAGAAGGCACAGAAGCGTTCCTTTCATAAATCATTATAAAAAACAGGTAGAAATTAAATCAATAAAATCAGCATCATTACATGCCTGCTTAATACATGATAACAAAAATTAGGCAAAAACGAAATAAATAAAACAAGCACCTCATACACACCACTTCAATCGAGAACATCATAAGTACACCCCTCACGTGTTCCATAACACCCTCCCCCCGAAATTCTTCAGCGTTGAAAGGAGCACTTTAGTGTTACGGGGGGCCTCTCCCGAGGGCCTCTCTCCCTGATGGCGGCCGGATCGCAAGACTGATGGCCCAACTATTCATCGAAGAAGACTCATGACTTCGGATCATAAGAGAAGAAAAGCCCGATATAAATGGGTCTGCCAGTTCCCATCAGGCCATTTGTTTGAAGCTCAGTGGTAATTTAAAGGGAACCAGGATTGGCTATTGTGCGTTTGTAGTCATTCCAGAGAGGGGGATCTTTCACAACTCCTCTCCTTTTAGAGCGGTAGGGGGAGTGACAGCTGGTACCTCAAAAATAAAGCTTATCTTTCTCTCTCTCTCTCTCTCTATTATGGAAAAGTAAAATGAAAATATGGTTAAATCCTGTCACTACGATGTTAGACTACCAAACGTTTGAGAATTTGGTGCCAACAAAATAATGCCCATCGCTCTCTCTCTCTCTCTCTCTCTCTCTCTCTCTCTCTCTCTCTCTCTCTCTCTCTCTCTTGGAGAAGCAAAGTCAAAACACGGCTAAATCCTGCCATTAACATTTTTGACGACCAAACATTTGAGAATTTGGTACTTACAAAATAATGCCAATATCTGTCTTTCTCTCTCTCTCTCTCTCTTGGAAAAGCAAAATCAAAATATGGTTAAATCCTGACATTAATATTTTTGACAACCAAACATTTGAGAATTTGGTACTTACAAAATTATGCCAATCTCTCTCTCTCTCTCTCTCTCTCTCTCTCTCTCTCTCTCTCTCTCTCTCTCTCTCTTGAGAAGCAAAATCAAAAGATGGTTAAATCCTGTCATTAAGACATAAGATGCCTGACGACCGACATTTGAAAAAATTTACTGATTCTATTGGAAATTTGTAATTCTATTCATTTCTAGCCATTTTCCATACTTTCTCTCTAACCTTTCAAGTAACATAAATATAATCAAACGATCAATCATCCCCCACTCTCTCTCTCATTCAGATCACTATTTCCCCACACATCTGACATAAAAAACCAAGTCTCTCATTCTGTTATTCTCTCTCTCTCTCTCTCTCTCTCTCTCTCTCTCTCTCTCTCTCTCTCTCTCTCTCAATCACATATTTCCCCACATATTTGACATAAGAGCCCTTCTCATCATGTTATTCTCTCTCTCTCTCTCTCTCTCTCTCTCTCTCTCTCTCTCTCTCTCTCTCTCTCTCTCTCTCTCTCTCTCTCTCTCTTATTCAGATCACCTATTTCCCCACATATCTGACCTAAAAAACAAAGCCTTTCTCATCCTGTTATTCTCTCTCTCTCTCTCTCTCTCTCTCTCTCTCTCTCTCTCTCTCTCTCTCTCATCCACATCTATTTCATGTAAATTTTCCTCCGTGGTATTCGATGAAGTCAACAGCTGATCATAATTACCCAGGCCCGCATCTGGCGCTTCAGTTCAGTCACGGAGGTGCATTATAATCAATCACTCTTTCATGCTTCCCTAAAATTCAAGCTGAATATTATTTTGCCGCCGGATAAAGAAGGCACTTCACAGAGCCTTTAGAAGTTTTGAATTGAATTGAATGTACAATTTAGGCCAGACGCCAAGCACTGGAACCTATGAGGTCTTTCAGCGCTGAAACGGAAATTGACAGTAAAAGGTTTGAAAGGAGGAAAACCTCGCAGTTGCACTATGAATCACTTGTTGGGAGAGGGTGGAAAGCAAGGTGGAAGAAAGAGAATATGAAAGGAGGTACAGTAAAAGGAACGAAAGAGGTTGCAGCTAGGGGCCGAAGGCACGTCGCAAAGAACCTTAAGTAATGCCTACATCGCACCACATGAGGTGCACTGACGGCACTAACCCCCTACGGGGCTTTAGAAGTTTTAAAAGAGTAGTTGATCAATTAGCGGCTATAAAACTCTTGCTTAGTCACTTCTATGACTTTGTAGCATGCTGAGGCACGCTGCTTTGTCAAATCAGTGGTTATCTACCAGTGAGCTTTGGAACTTTCCACATCCTTTCTTGATTCCTATAACGTTTTATCCCATGAAATGTTATCTCATTTTTAGAGAACAATTATCAGTTTTCCTCTTATGATTTAATCTCCTGTTCCTGTGTTTACCTTAGATCTTCGATCCACAATGCTATTTAGCAGATAATACTGTAAGATTCCACACAACTGAAACACTAATCATTAGTTGAGGAATCGACATTAATTTTGTAGGGATCTTTCATATTTTGATTCTGAAATACAGATTAAATCTGACATGATTTGGTGACTGGTCCTTGTTCTCATTACACCAAACAGGGAATAACACTTCCAAAAATGACGTTTTCGTGATAACTCGAGTTTGAAGATGAAATAACCATGACGTTTTTCTTTCCTCAGGTCTCTGACGTACGAAAAGATATACCAACAAATACAAGAACAAAGAAACACAACAAACTAACACAGATTACAACACAAATCCAACAAAAGAGAAACACGCACGGAAATAAACCGAGCCCAATTTACTGCCCGGGAGCCGTAAATGGCATTACCAACAGGAGAGAAATGTTTCAGACTCCCAAAGCTTTATTTACTTTGGGATGACTTCGGCGCCTGTTATGTGGAACCCCAGTCACAAGTCTTCCGACCTATGTTATTCCGTAAGAGGATTTCCGCAGTGCGCAAAGCTGTCCAAACAGTCGGATAATAATTTTTTTTTTTTTTTTTTTTTTTTTTTAGGTGAATTGTTTGATGAAGGAAAACACGCTGGAAAGCAGTTTTTGCTCGAGAAGAAATCGAGCCATTGTTTGCTGAGGTCAGTCATGATTGTTTTTAGGAATACTGGTGCTTCTATCTCCTTGCTGTTAATGTGAATTGGTACTTGGATAAGATGATTCGTGTACACACACACACACACACACATATATATATATATATATATATATATATATATATATATATATATATATATATATATATATATATATATATATATATATTAAGATACTCCCTATCGCTCGCATTTACTAGTTCCCATATCCATACCCGTATCCAGACCAATACCCATATCTGTACCCATAACCGTATCTGTTTAATATCCATACCCATACCCATACTGATACCCATATCCATACACCCCTACCCGTACCATACCCATACCGGTACCCATACCCATATCCACACCATACCCATGCCTGTATCATACCCATACCAATACCCATGCTTACTGTATATCCGTACCATACCCATACCCATATCTGTACCGTACCCATACCTATATCCATTCCACCCATACCCATATCTGTACCATACCCATACCTTTACCATACCCATATCCATACCTGTACCCATACCCATACCCATATCCATACCATACCGTACCATTCCCATACCCATATCTGTACCATACCCACACCCATATTGTACCATACCCATATCCATACCCACGGCTAAATTAACCCTACTAATAATATTCAGCAAAAGTCTACAGGCAGCACCAGCCACATTTACCCGCCGGTTAACAAACAAACGTTTTAGAGTTTTAGTATTGTATATATAGCCTATGTGGACTCCCGGATAGGCAGGAGACGTCTTCACGACTAAGTCTCCTGGAAGCCCTACACACTGGGAGAGAGAGAAGTCCATCCTAAACACCACGCAAGATACCTATTCTCCCGACATCGGCACGAAGGGTGGCGGCTGCCAGCATCCCTGGCCAGTGAACCAATCAGAAGGGTCCATACTGGCAGCGATCCGCCTAGTACCGCTACCCTCACTCCCGCACCCTCCAACGCTCGCACACGGGAAAGGGTGCAACCGTCAGTGTCTGGTAGAAGGCTTCGCTCAGGTGCAATAATCCCCTAAGTATACCTTAGTTTTACCAGACCACTGAGCTGATTAACAGCTCTCCTAGGGCTGGCCCGAAGGATTAGACTTATTTTACGTGGTTAAGAACCAATTGGTTACTTAGCAACGGGACCTACAGCTTATTGTGGAATCCGAAGCGAACAATGAAAATTCAGGGCTGCTCTCGCCCGTAATGCTGGCCACTTACATGTCCCTTCACCCACACCTCTTGTCTCCAGAATCGTCTCACCAGTCTCTGAAATGACCAATAGGCATGTCAAAACGTCGTGCGGCAAAAGAAACCCTGACAGGAATACATTTAAGTATCAAAATAAATTTCTTGACAAATCTGATTTATTTACCCCGCCGTATTTCAATACTTTTTGTAAAGAATGTTTCCAGCGATTTCCGTTTTGTGTCAAGAACATTTACCAGTGAATTTTGGTTTTCGTTTAAGGAATATTTCCAGTTATTATTGTTTTTGTGTAAAGAATATTTCCAGTGATTTCTATTCTTTGTGTAAAGAATATTTCCAGTGATTTCTTTTTTATGTAAAGAATATTTCCAGTGATTTGTTTTTTATGTAAAGAATATTTCCAGCGATTTCTATTCTTTGTGTAAAGAATATTTCCAGTGATTTGTTTTTATGTAAAGAATATTTCCAGTGATTTATATTCTTTGTGTAAAGAAAATTTCCAGTGATTTCTTTTTTATGTAAAGAATATTTCCAGTGATTTGTTTTTTATGTAAAGAATATTTTCAGTGATTTGTTTTTATGCAAAGAATATTTCCAGTGATTTCTATCCTTTGTGTAAAGAATATTTCCAGTGATTTGTTTTTCATGTAAAGAATATTTCCAATGATTTCTATTCTTTGTGTGAAGAATATTTCCAGAGATTTCTGTTCTTTATGAAAAGAATATTTCCATTAATTTCTGCTTCCTGTGTAAGGAGTATTTCCACTGATTCTTGGTTTTGTGTTAAGGTGGGAAGGTATTCCTTGGACCCTCTGTTATAGAAAGACCTGAATAATTACGAAAGGAAACAAGTCACCAAATAGGAATAAATTTCAGGAGTGAATTAATAAAGAATAAATAAATTAACTTGTTTAACAAATGGAAAATTGAGAAGACTCAATACAAGACAAAGTCAGAGGATTCAGCGATTATTATTATTATTATTATTATTATTGTTATTATTATTATTATTATTATTATTATTATTATTATTATAAAAAATACTCATAGTAGCATGAGTCTTAAAATGGAGAGGCAAATCCACAGTTATGTATATGTACATATATTTAAAGATAAAACAGCATAGATAGCTTTCGGGAACGTGTTCGGTTCCTCTTTTCAATCTGACGCGTTGACGTAGCACTCCAACCAACTAAACATAAAAGGACTCAAAAAAAGCGAAGGTGTGTTATAAACTATGGAACCGGTCGCCAAACGTAGACCAAGCAATGCCGTCTGGAACGTCTAATTGGTCCTTGCCCGATGCGGTCGTTTTGCTGGTCATCAACTGCATACGAGGCGCCTGCAACATCGATTACTGGAAGTAACAGAGTTACCTGAACAGGAGAAAGAGAGGTAACCGCAGCGTCTGGAGGCTTGCAGAATTTCAAGTCGATGACCCCTGTGGTGGGCGTGTTCCATACGAATAGGGCTCGTCGTCTGAATAATAATAATAATAATAATAATAATAATAATAATAATAATAATAATAATAATAAAAAAGATATTTAAAAGTATTGTGGCCTGATGAGGAACTAACCTGACTTGATAAATAATCCCATGTATTATATATGGCTTATCAAATATGAGCAAACAACAATGTAGGATGACAGAAGGTTTGGCGACTTTCATGCAGCAATAGATAGCAATCTGAGATAGTATGCTTTTTATAATGTAACACACAATCTGAGGTAACGTGGATGTATCAGCAAGAGAGAGAGAGAGAGAGGAGAGGGGGGAGATTAAAGTTAAAGCAACATCACTGAAGCAACACCTTGTCAAAGTAGAGCAAGATATAACAAAATCACGTGTTAATTGAAAATTTAAACAGAATTTTGGGTTTTTCTAATTTTTAATTCTACAACACTCTGGGATAATACGCGATTATGATTTATGTAACACTACCCGAGATACATCAATAGGATAGTAGAGAGAGAGAGAGTATCATTAAGTTGTTGTAAACAGTAAAGTTACCTTCCATATTCTGTGATCATTAAAAGTTACTGAACTCAGAGCTTCTGTGTCATTCCTCTTAGTCGTAACAGGAACACTGGCCAGCTTTTATCAACGTTAGCTTGGAGGAGAAAAGAATAAAACGTAGAACTGAATAAACTCAAAATATAATTGAATCAACTAATGCTTCTATTCAGCGCAATCTATTTATTATTATTATTATTATTATTATTATTATAAAATTCAACTTTCATAAAAGAAAGGCAAACTCTGCGTGGCATAACACCAAAAAATTTAATGCTTTATGTATATATATAATATATATAATACTGTATATATAAATATATATCATATATAAATATATATATATATATATATATATATATATATATATATATATATATATATATATATATATATATATATATATATATATATTGTGTGTTATTTAATATCTGTGATAGCGAAAAATATCTTGGAGTAAGAGAAAACAAACGCACAAAAGGACGAC
The DNA here is from genome assembly GCF_040412425.1 of Macrobrachium rosenbergii. Lineage (NCBI taxonomy): Eukaryota > Metazoa > Arthropoda > Malacostraca > Decapoda > Palaemonidae > Macrobrachium > Macrobrachium rosenbergii. Next base: position 5,112,580 of record NC_089793.1, on the reverse strand, counting down.
AATAATATGAGTTAGGCAGGGCGAGCGCTTTTAAATCTAACTGCACGGGACACTTTCAATGGAAAGTGGTTGGCCGACTCAGTGGCGAACCACTAAAAAAAATATGGAACACGTGTGTTTACACGGAAGATCGCAGACGAGCCACAATCAGTGGACGCCACTAAAAGAGTGGCTGCGAAGTGGCTACTGGGTCTCATTTTCTTGGCCACACCACAGTGGCCAACCACTAGTGGCCGCGGACAGAAACCGTTATTCCAAATCAGAGTGCGCACACGAAAGATCTTGTGGTCGAGACACTAAGTTGCAGTAGGTGACTGACCGGCAGAGAGATGATTGACTGTGAATCTTTGATTACGGAGGTGCAGAAAATAACAGTTCTCTATGATTTTATACTAAAGGAATGTAGTGGTAAGCACATAAAGGAGAAATTATGGACAGAAGTACAGTATGTGAGGCTGTTTTCGATAAGCGGATTGATCTCACACCAGAGGATAAAAGGAAAAAGGTCAGGATTTGTATATTCCTTTGTATTGAAAAATATATAATGCTACTGTATACATTATACATGCATCACAAAAAATATATATACTGTCTACATATTATACATGTGTTATAAAAATGTTGGCATATACTCGTCCCCCTTCCCCTCCTCCTAAGCAATTATTAACTCCTCTGCATTAAAGAATATATAACAGTAAAGTACAGTATACATTATACATGTATCACCGAAAACTATACTCTATATGAATCAAGCTTGTGTCACAAATACATTGACCTGTTCTCCTCCTTTACCCTTTCTCCTGCGTCACCTGCTCCTACGCGCGCGCGCGCTCACACACAGATATATATACGTAATACACACACACAGTAATTATCCATCACCACAATGTGACCGGGATGAGGTACTCAACCAAGTTACCCCTACAAAATTCGAAACCATTGTGAAGCCCCAGAAGAAAAAAAAATCAAGGAAAATACCAAGAAGAGTTATGAAGAAGAGCTGGTTGATGTTTTCAAGAGGAAGGCACAGGAAGATATTGACGAAGATAAGTCTTTTCTAATGTCACTGCTTCCAAAATTTAAGAATTTTAGTGATGATCAAAAGTTTGAGGCAAAAATAGAAATTCCTAAAACCCTTAGAAGAATACAGCAGAAGTCGACATAGAGTCCAGCTAATGAATGTCATGGTACTGCGTCTTCCACTCACACTTTCACCCCCGCAAACAGCTCCACCATACATTTCTCGCCACACCCAAGACCATTTAACTCACCGAGGTCAAATACCTATGCAACACCAGCTCTGTGAAAGTAATTTCTCACACCAAGGCTTTTTACATACCCAAGGACAGGTTCATAACCAAATTTATCCAAAACTAAATCTCGGGTATACACCGGCTGCATCAAATAGCCATGCATGTATATCATTTCTAGTATCAGAAACATCTGTCCACTCGAATGAGACAGACCTGTTTGACCTTTCATGACTAGTTAAGCCTATTCAATTATTTATTTGCAGAAACGATGGATTCACTTGTTCTGTTTAGTTAGAAAAAGAGAATTTAAGTTATTTCTGTTATATATATCTGTTCTTCAAAATCAGTGCGAGATGATATTTTTTGTTATTATATTTTTCTATCCCATTAAGACGTGTATTGAAATGAGACTAGATATAATTATTTATAATATTCTCATACTATTGTTTGAAAAGAGTTATATTTAAATTTGTCACCTGCATGATTCTATGTAATGTTCAAGCAACTTCCAGAGGAATGCTGAATTATGTATTAATAAGAAAACCCACGCAATACATATTTGGAGTTTTTGCTTATCTTAAAGTTACTGCAAGTCTTTCTGTTGTCGGCACACATTTTCTCATGTTCGTGTCCTGGTGAGATATTATAGGTCCAATTATTGTTATCAGATTATTTAAATGTTTCTTCACTCATCCTGGAGTAGGCGTAAAAATTTTCAGGGTCTTCAATTAATATGTGAAACTTTCCCCCGAAGCAGTCTTTGGCTAATTAGCGGGTATACCCATTACCTTCTTTTATATATCTTTAGCTGTTTCTTGCTCTTCAGTAGCAAAGAGCAAACACATGCAACATCAACAGTGTCCATGGTGACACTGTTGAGAAATTCATCCGTCGCGGGCAGAAAACAGTGTCTCGTCTGCGGGTACAAGTATATATTATCAGTCGGCCACTAAGTGGTTGGCCCCCCCAGTGAAAGTGTCTCGCTGCTGGCTGGTGCGAGCCTC
>NC_089793.1:5097823-5105323 GCF_040412425.1 Macrobrachium rosenbergii | reverse complement strand
CCTGCCCGGAAACGTATCATATTACGGAAAGCCAAGTCATTCGGATAAAGGCCTTCATCTTCGCAGGATCTCCTTCCAAAACACTTAAATGAGGGTCCGCCTTTACTACCTCTGGCTCCTGGGGTCTTCCTTCGAGTTGGCCCACTTCAAATTATTCTCTCTCTCTCTCTCTCTCTCTCTTTCTTTCTTTTCTATTTTGTATTCAGCTTAAACACACGCATCATTTTTACTTTTTTAATATTCTGTTGTCTTCCTGCTCTTTGACAATAATTCTTCTAACCGTGCATTTATTATTTGAGTTTCATTTATTTCCTAATTTTTTTTGTTTTAAATGTAATCTCTCTCTTTCTCTCTCTCTCTCTATATATATATATATATATATATATATATATATATATATATATAAATATACACATATATATATATATATATATATATATATATATATATATAAACACATACAAACACACACACATATATATATATATATATATATATACGCGTGTGTTCGTATGCGTGCTTACACATACACATGGACACTTAGCATCTTCTAAAATAGCATAATTAACCAAGCAATACATGACAAAAACATTTAGACACTTTACACTCTATTCCCTGAGTTCCCCTATCAAGAGATAACATATACTATTGTATCACAGAACTAAACTTATGACCAAATTCCTATTCAGACGACACATAGTGAAAACTTGTCTGTCTGCCTGTCTGTATGTCTGCCTGTATGTCCGTGTGTCTGTCCGTCTTTTTCCTGCCTCGTTAAGTTTTTGAAAGACTGTGTCATTTGCATGCAATTACACTTCTTTGTCGAAGTTGCTTGCAAAGCAGATTGTAAAAGTTTAGTGCTACCAAATTACGGGAGCAAACGAGAGAGAGAGAGAGAGAGAGAGAGAGAGAGAGAGAGAGAGAGAGAGAGAGAGGACCAAAGACGATTTCCTTACATGTTGAGATAAAACCCGAATTTTTCGTTTCTATTGCGGCGATAGTTTTTTTCTCTCTCTCTCTTCAGTGCACAAATGTCAGTACAGTATTTTTCTGCTTGTACTTCTTTTTTGAGGTACCAGCCTTTGTCTCATGAGCTCTGAATGTAGCAGGCTTATCTTAAAGCTGCTGCATGCTTCATAATTCTGCGTGAATATATATATATATATATATATATATATATATATATATATATATATATATATATATATATATATATATATACATATACATATATATATATATATATATATATATATATATATATATATATATATATATATATAATATATATGTAATATATATGTATGTATATAATATATACCTAATATATATACTGTATAATATATATATAATATATATACTGTATATATAATATATATATATATATATATATATATATATATATATATATATATATATATATATATATATATATATATGTATATACATATATATATATGTATGTATGTATGTATGTATTTCAGGACCTGATTTCCGATAAATAAGTCCTAGAAACATCTATCAAACCTCAATGCACTCAGAGCATTAAATCTAACAATTAAAACTATTCGACCTGCACCGTTCTAAAACGCGCAGAATCCTCAGAATCGTGAGACTCCTGGACTCGTCCAAGGGAGAGTCCAGGAGTCTTGCCTTTTTTCGTCCTGCCTGTATCATTTGTTGTGGCAATTCCTCCGATATATGACTGTTTCCTCTCTTGTCCCGGGCCCCTGGCAATAAAACACAATGTCTGAATTACTGCCTTTATTGCATTCTTCTGCCCGAATATAATGGCTGGCTGGCTCTCTCTCTCCCTCTCTCTCTCTCTCTCTCTCTCTCTCTCTCTCTCTCTCTCTCTCTCCTAATCGCTGGTGCTATATTTTTTATTTCTTATGCTATAATTTTTCTTTGTTCTTACAGTAAATAATTTTCTGTCTTTTATTCCTTTGTATAATCTTTTATGCCCTATCTTCTCGGTGTCGGAGAGATGTATCTTGTTTAACAAATACTAATTTTTTACACGTACTACTTTTATTTTATACATGCTATTTTCTTTATTTTAGACGTTATTTTTTCATTTTATACATATTGTTTTTATATATTTATCATCCTACGTCGCTTTTCTACAGGATAATGTGCCAGTGTCGACATAACTGTAACAATATATAGATACAGATATACAGGCTAGTATTTGTGTTCTTTAAATAAATTCTCCCCAACTACGTCACTCTTAAAAGTATCGATAAATATTTGAATGAATTAGGAATAATTTCAATTAACTAATTCATCCTTCGATTACGCATCTACATTACTCAGCAGCACAGAATGGAAGTCACAGCAACAAAGGTTAAAAATACGTCTGCTTTAGCAAAACAATAAGAAGAGGGAAAGAGGGGTTGGGAGGTGAGGGGGAGGGAGGGGGAAAAGACAAGATTGGGACGCTGGACATTTCGCGCGTTATTTCCCGGCAGATTTTGCTTGTTCCTGAAGGCAAAAGCAAAACCCCTCTGGCCCTCTCTTTTCGGGTCCTCAGCAGGTCGCTGTTTTCTTTCTCCCACCCCCTTTTTGCAAATGAGATTAAGGACGGTGAACTGGCATTCGTGCTTCGGGACATAGCAGCATGAGAAGGAAAACGAAAGAGTAGCGTAAAATTGCCTCTCGAGATAATATACAATTAAGGCCCGAAGGCCAAGCACTGGGACCTATGAGGTCATTCAGCGCTGAAAGGAAAACTGAGAGTAAAAGGTTACAAAGGTGTAACAGGAGGAAAACTTCGCAGTTGGAATGCGAAACAACTGTAAAAAGAGGGTGGATAGCAAGATGGAAGAAAGAGAATATGAGTGGAGGTACAGTAAAAGGAATGAAAGGGGTTGCAGCTAGCGGCAGAAGGGACGCTGCAAAGGACCTTAAGTAATACCTACGGTCCACCGAGTGAGGTGCACTGACGACACTAACCCCACTACGGGGCTCATCTACTTAAATTGTACGGAAACGAGATGGTTTCAAGATAAGAATACGAATTGCAAATCCTTTTGTGCTTTCGTCTTACTCTCCTTTCCAGACTTTAATAAAAAGGGAGAAATGAAGCAAAATGTTTTTGCTTGACGAAAGTCTGCTTTGAGTACCTAGTCTTGTGGATGCATGGTCTTCGAGCTTTTCATCTGTGATTCAACTTACATTTTGAAAATCAAACAAAAGTTCATGACTTGCAATTCAAAAACAAGTAAAGAATGCGCAATCGAGTTTTCTGTACAGCGTATAATCAAGGCCACCGAAAACAGATCTATCTTTTGGTGGTCTCGATATAATGCTGTATGGCCGCGCACTATGAAACTTTAACCACGGCCCGGTGGTGGCATATCCTATATCGTTACCAGATGCACGATTGATGATTGGAGATTGGACGATCAGCATACCAATTCGCAGGTCTCTAGGCTCAGTAGTTTTCAGGATCTGAGGACAGACAGAAAAAAGTGTGGACGGGCAGACAAAGTCGGCACAATAGTTTTCTTTTCAGAAAACTAAAAGAAAGCAACGTTTTCAGCATTCATTAATATAGAAAGCTAAGCTTAGGCAAATTCAAATCCTCCATTATTTTCAAAACTATGGAACAAGTTCTAAGAACCGGAGGGATTCGTCATCACTTACGACGATATATCCACATAGCTATTTGACTTCTCTATGTCATACAAGGACATAATGGAGAGAGAGAGAGAGAGAGAGAGAGAGAGAAAATTAAAACAATCTCAAATTTGTCATGAGATATAAAATCTCTCTCTCTCTCTCTCTCTCTCTCTCTCTCTCTCTTCATTCCAAGAGACGCCCTCACGATTTTTGTCGCCGCGACTTGTCACATGACAAGATGGATGTCGAGGTAATAGTTTCGAGGAGGCAAACTTCTTCTTCTTCTTCTGATAAAACCGAGAAAACACGAACACGAAACACGGACTTCAAATGGGGGAACTGGCAACTCACCACATTTGTCAATTCTACGAATGCGCGATTGGTTTAAGTAAAATAACTTAGAGAAATCTCTAAAACAGTTGCCCTTTAATAAGTAAATGCCTGAAGAACTCTATGATATAAATATTTGGTATCTGACTGACATTTAATTTCCGGTTACGATAAGAAATGATGATGATTCTTCCCAGCTTTCACCACCATAAGATGTCTCATTTTCTTGAGGTAACCTTTAGGAAGTATAGTAGGGTAGGACCCTTTAATACCTGATATGTGTGTGTATGTATATATATATATATATATATATATATATATATATATATATATATATATATATATATATATATATATATATATATATATATATATATATATGTATGTATATATATAAATATATAATTAATATATGTGTGTATATATTTGTGGATATGTATACATATAATACATATATATGTAAATGTATAAACATACATGCATACATAAATACATATATATATATGCACATACACATATACATAAATATACTGTACATACACGTCATAAAAAAAACCACGCACAAAAATCTGCCTGCAAACTAATCAAAAGACAGGAGCATTCAGTTGGGCCGAGAGTAACAAAGGAACCCGCCCTTAATGAAAGGGCTTCCGGTTGATCAATAACGCTGAACTTTGTCAATATCGACGCCAAAAGAACACGCCCTCTGTTATACGCAAAATCCGGATATTGTTTGGCCGCATTCGGCGAGCAAACTGATTCAGCTTCTGTGCAAACAAGGGACTGGCCCATGGCAAACAAATATCCAACCAGAGGGAAAAAGACTTAAATAAGAAGAAAAAATATTCTCTCGCACAATAAATCGATCAGATATGAAAAACCACATATTCTTGGCTAGGAAGAAGAGGCTGCGTTGCGTTTCTAAATATATACGGCATTCAAGAAGTGTGTATGTACTGTACAGTGAGTTTCGACTTTTCAAGACTATCTATATTAACTGAATATTTAACGGCACTTAAGGACTGTGCACATACAAGGAGTTATTGACTTTTCAAGATAACCTGTAATCTACGTTACAATGACTTTCTTGCAATTTCTTCTTCCGCGTTAAGGAATTTTACACTTTAATATAGTGACGATTGATCAAATATTCTTATCCTTATTGTCAATGTTAAGACAATGCAATCCTTGCAAAATGCAATTACCTCTCGACGAAAACACTTTAACCGCACTTCGTCCTGTGACAACCTTCGAGAGCGCTAATCCTCTCTCATTTTCACTTGCTTCTTTTTCATAATGCAGTTCTCACATCCGCACCCCTTCTGGCCTCGTTTATGTTGTAACTTCCTCTTGTAGCCTACGCTGTTCCTCCTCCCAAAAAAAACCCCGTTCCTCATCTTCGTCATCATGATTTTCTTCATTCTTCTATCTTAATCATTCGTTTTCTTCTGTATCATTTTCCTTCAACAATGTCCTCCTCCTACGAAACCCTTTTGGGCTTCTCATTATCATGATTTTCTTCATTTTTCTGTTGTCATTATTCATCTTCGCTCTCATTTTCCTCTCCCAATACCTACTTTATTTTCCTTCTCATCTTTTCCGCATTCTTTTTCCCGTGCTTCTCGTTCACCTACTATTAATTTTTTTTCCTCGTAATTTCCTCATTATTATACCCTTACTGTACATCCTCCCCCTCAGATGTATCCACCTGATTCCCTTTTCCTTTTCCTTTTGTCTATTATCAAATCCGCGATTCTCCTCTTTGCATATCCCTGCTCCTCTCTTCCCTGTAGTCGTCCCTTCAAAACAGCCAAATTGGTTAGGGACAGCCCCGGGCCAATGCAGACAGGCACTGTGCCATCGGAGGTCTAATCACTGCCAGCCTTCCTGACTCATTTCAGTATTTCGTCTACGAATCTCAGGCCCTACTTCTCAATGAGTTGTTCAAATCGGGAGCTGACGTCAGTTCTGGAAAAGCGATTTGCCGAAGCCTCAATTGATATAATTTCAAAAACATCTTTTTGCTGTTGTTTATATTTTCTAGACACGTTGCTCTAAAGACATGCTTTTAACTATATATCTTTTGTTGTAACAAATCAATGGTCAATGGCATGAATCTCTATTATATGCAATGATTATTTTGACGATTCTACATAGAATTCAGCATAGACTTGTTCTTCTAAAGTTTTTGTGCTTAAATAAGATATATATATATATGTGTATATATATATATATATATATATATATATATATGTATAGATAAAATACATATATATGTATATATAAATTATATATATATATAATTATACATATATAAATACATATACATAACAGACAGATATATATATATATATATATATATATATATATATATATATATATATATATATATATACATACTTTGAATCAATATTCCTTTAAAATGCAAAATAAATCTATGTACATTACCCCGATCCGTCATCTTGAAATAAACTGAAATGCATAAACCTTGCGCAATATTTTAAAAATACTCATTTCAAGATGCACTCTCCTTATCGTGTCTGATGATGAAGTGTCCACAGCATGTGAAAGAAAATTCATTCCACATCCACCTTTGTGTTCCTATCTCAGAGACCAGATGTTGCCTTAAGGAATGCTCTTGGAGGTATATCTTAAATTAATATATTTAATTTCTTTTGTTTTTATGTATTTTCAATCTAATGGTTTTCTCTGACGCAAAAATAATCTGTTCTGGATGTTAGAACTCAAACGTTTAGGAAGTTAGCATCAGTTCTACCCCCATTTATATTTAAATTATACTTCTTTAATTTCTTAATCTTAATATGATCCTGAGTCGTTTCGTTAATCGTTCATGAGTATACTGTTTCATTAATCCTTGCTCACTCTCTTAACATTAATCTCATTAAACTTTACTTAGTGACTAATATTATTATTATCATTATTCAGAAGATGAACCCTATTCATACGGAACAAGCCCACCAAAGGGACCATTGACTTGAAATTCAAGCTTCCAAAGAATAATATGTTCATTAGGAAGTGAGAGAAGGTAAAGGGAAATACAGAAAGAAGAGATCTCATTTAATAAAAAAAGAAAAAAATAAAGTAATATAAAAAATGTATTGAAATGCAAGGAAAATGGTATAAGGGTAGTAATAACGCGACATCCTCAGGGAGAATGTTCCACAGTCCAACGGTGCGAGGAATAAAGGAGCCCTGGAGCTGAGAAGTTCTACAGCGAGGCATATTTACCGCATGTCGGTGGTGCTGTTCAGTGAATCTGGTTCCTCTCGAAAGAAAAAGGGACCAGGGATCAATTGTGAATGTGAAAGATCTCTGTTAAAATCCAACTTAAGAAAAACTGACAAACAAGAGACCATCCGTGTCACCTATGGGACTAAAACCACAGAACTAAAACAGTAAGATAAGCTATTAAATTCTATTACCATCACTACCGTAATGTTACGTAACACTCCAGCTTCCATTCCATCCAATATTGAGGTAATGTAAATGGCGCAGTTTGGACTGAGGCAAGTTCATCCGGCATAA
>NC_089793.1:5037823-5092823 GCF_040412425.1 Macrobrachium rosenbergii | reverse complement strand
TAATGTTAAGCACTGAGCAGATCTACATCTCAACTTACTTTAACTGTGTCAAGACCCGAATTAGCACCAAAAACTTGACTTTATCGTGACCGAATTAATATTCCGAACAGATTTCGATCAAGATCAAAGACTCTTTGGAAAGGAGGACTTCTTAAAAGTCCCACGACCAATTCGAAACGCAACTTCGGAACACGGGAAGTCTAATAAGTCGTCCTTTCGTAGGTAATCATCATTTTAAGTCGTAATGAACGCCAAGTTCCCCCTGGGAAAGAGATGAAAGGTGCAGTCTATTAAAACTTTTCAGTGCGAGAAATTATCCGCTTTGCCTTTAGATACGAAGTTGTCTGTTCTGATTAAATGATCGCACGTTTAATGAACTAAATTGAATATAGAATTTAGGCCAAAGGCCAAGCACTGGGACCAATGAGGTCATTCAGCGCTGAAACGGAAATTGAAAGTTCAAGGTTTGAAAGGTGTAACAGGAGGAAAGCCTCAAAGCAGGTGCACTATGAATCAATTGTTAAGAGAAGGTGGAAAGTAAGATGTAAGAAAGAGAATATGAGAGGAGGTACAGTAAAAGGAACGAAAGGGGTTGCAGCTAGGTGCCAAAGGCACACTGCAAAGAACCTTAAGTAATGGCTACAGTGCACCGCATGAGGTGCACTAACGGCACTACCCCTACGGGGATCACACGTTTCTCCGGTCATTAACACTACGAAAAATTGCCTCTCTCTCTCTCTCTCTCTCTCTCTCTCTCTCTCTCTCTCTCTCTCTCTCACACACATATTGTCAAGGGAGAAACGGAGCATTACCTTTATGAGTTGTTGCCCATCCAAATAGTGACCACAACCAACGTTGCGTAATTCTCTGCTCAGTGGGACCATGAGTGTCAAGTCAACGACGACAGGGCGATATGATTTTGACACTTGGCGAAATTCTGAAACGCCTGTCTTTCGCTCGATTCAGGTTAAATACGGAAAAAGAATTCAGTAGCTTTGGCAGATGTTTTGTTGACAAACTTCTTCAGAGGACATTTGGGTCAGCGGACCATTATATGTTGCGACAAACTTATTACATGCGGTAAGAATTACTATCAACCTTGAGTTTATAAATCTTGAGTTGTTAGTAAAGTTAATAAGCCCATCAAAAATGTTACCTGGACTTGGTCTCCCACCGATAACTGAAGCAAATTCGATATCAAATATATAAAGCTATTCAGACGCGTATAATCATTTTTTGCATACCATTAATGATAATTTTCCCAGGTCAATAACCTTTACTCTGGAGGTTAGCTGCATTAACCCCCTTCTGGGTTCAGTTTCTCATTGGCACTAAATTTAGACTATTCAATTCAACCAATACTGTACCAGCTTTGATAACTTTAATACTTTCCTCTCTCTTAACAGTCTAAAATGAATATATTATTTATACATTCTCTTTAAAATCCCCCAGAACCTCCTGTAAAACCTCTTGAGAACCTCAGGGTGAGAAACCCGTACACGCATGAAACCTCTTTGGCCAGTTGGCAAACCTTAAACCTCTCTCTCCTATGTTCCTGAAACTCTAAGGCATGTTCACAAGACTCTACCAGGTGTATGAGCCTCAGTGCCACACTTATGTAAGTTCTGGGAATTCTTGTGAAGTTCTTAATGTCTTTTTTGATCTTATGGCACAAAGTACAGTTCTGCCATGTTGACACACCTCAATGCTATGCTCATAAACCCCTACTGTCATATATGTAAACCATTCTAATACGATCAGAAACATCGGCACGTTCGTAAACCCCCGGTACATCTATAACTCTCGGGGTTATGCCCATAAACCCCTATGGCAAGTAGGTTTAGAGGTCATCCAATAAAGTAGCTTTTCTCTGTGGCACGGTGTGTAAACAAGATTGCAGAAACATTACAGAAATATCGTGGTTTCAATTTTCACAATTCCAATCCACTTATCTTTTGATGGTTCGTAAGTGTTTTTATTCAATACTTGGGTACTGAACTGTTGTATTTACAATCTCAATCCACTTATCTCTGTGGCTCATATGAGTTTTGGTTAAACATTGGGATACTGAATTTGTTGTTATGTTTAAGTCTATTGGTATCTTAAATTACATTCAATATTGATATTTGTTGTTATGTATAAGATCCATTAGAAACAAGCTATATTTTCTCGGCACCTTCTTAGACTGAAAATTTTTTTATTTTCCTCCGCGTGGCTTGTATCCCCTTGGAGTTTTAAAGGTAAATTATATTTTTCTCATTCGGTGATTTCTGCCAGAAGTGAAAACGTGAAATTCGGATGGGTATTACATGATGATTTATATACATACACATACATGCATATATATATATATATATATATATATATATATATATATATATATATTATGTGTGTATATATATACACAGTATATACTACTGTATTTTTGATAACCCAATTGTGTTTTAACCCAATTAACAATGAGTCTTTGAAAAACAAATTACACACACACACTCTCTCTCTCTCTCTCTCTCTCTCTCTCTCTCTCTCTCTCTCTATATATATATATATATATATATATATATATATATATATATATATATATATATATATATATGTATATATATGTGTATGTATGAGTGTGAATAAAGAACATTAAAAATAAAACGACACAGAATTAAATTGCACCAGTTCATAAATTAAGAAACCTACGAAAAAAATAAAAAATAATTCCATTACAAACATACAGTATTGTACTGATTCATGAGGAGTGATCAGCAAAGGATCTGCTTTGAATACTGACATCTCCATTTTCGTTCAATAAACATCTTCGTTCTCTCGAGAAACACCACTGCGCAATGAAATCCATATAAGGAGTGATGCCAGCAACCTCATCCCATAAATCAACGCTTTGAAACTTGCAAAAAAAAAAGTAAAAAAAAAAAAAAACAGCTATTTGGCGTCTTGTGTGGTGAGCAACGGGTCCAAATGAGACCTGAGAATCGACCGGGGAGAGCAAGATATTCTCGCTCACATTCCCGTCAGTTCCTGAAGCTCCTAACGGGAATATAAGGATGAAATACGAGAGATACGTCTTTTTCAAAGAAGAGTAAATAATACTTCTTCTTCATTCGAGAGCAACTCAGACTTCGCCTAAAAGAGGAACTATGTCTTCCACGCCAGAAAGAGTTTTTTTTTATGGAAAACATCCAGACGACGCAGACCATTATAATGTTTATGGATGGAGCATTTCTCATGGTTTATATGAAATACTTCTCCAGAATATTTATTTATTTTTAATGCTCGTTTTCGCAACGAAAAGTTCGGAATATAGCTTTTTATGTTTTCATAAAACAAATATTGCATTGTGGTTTGTAATTCTGAATTAAACATTACTGATTAAACACTTGACGACTTTAAAAGGCATGCTCCAATTTCCACGCAAATCACTAAGTACTATGGGCAAATGATGCAAACTTATATACGTACAACACCCAGAGTCAAATATTACATTATAAATAATAATAATAATAATAATAATAATAATAATAATAATAATAATAATAATAATAATAATAATAATAATAACATTTCTAGCAAGTATGATTCCACATAGAGGAAGGTTAAAAAAAAAAACAAAGAAAAAGGAGAAAGAAATTACAGAGACTGGCACCAAAGTATTTCTCATTTCTACAAACCCTGAGAAGAGGTGGTTTGACGGGTGTTGAGAAGACGCTTGAGGGAAGCCTCATTCAATATTAGCTCTCCATCTAATATCCTGTTCAATTGTATATAAATTCATAGACATCCATTCATTTAGTAATCTATCAGCTCACCGATGGATGTATTTAGGTATCTTTTAATTTGCGGTAAATTGTACGATATTAATTCTACAGTAGTGAATGGCACGGCTCTCTGCTGATAGAATTCATCCCGATGAGGGGATAACGCAACGTGTAATTCATTACTAAAGCCATTCATTCGCATTTGTTCATGTGATTATTCATGGCGCTATCAGTGGGCAACAAATATATACCCCCAGTCCCCTACGGGTAAAAGCATCCCCTCCCTTCACCCCACCCCGCTCATACCATTCCATTCCCCCCTTCCACAAGGGACCCTCTCCCCACACCTCCATCCGCTCCTCTGCCTCTCCTTCCTGAATGAGCCCTTCCCCTACCTTCCACCCCTACCCATCATACCAGTCCTCTCCCCCCCCCGTCTCTCCTCTCTAAGGAAAACCCCACACCGCACACACCAATCACCTCCACCTCCCGTCTCCCTTGGGGTTCCCCACCCCGCACACACAATCAAATCCCCTCCCCGTCTCCTAGGGCCTCCCCCCCTTCCCAAGAACACCAATCCACTTCCTCCTCCCGTCTCCTAGGGGACTCCACAACTACCATCCCCTTAAACACCAAATCCACTCCCCCAAAAACACCGCCCCTGAATGAATAGTTATTGATTCATAAAAAGTGAATGGGAGGGGAAAAAAAGTGAACTCTTTATGGCGCATAATGCAGCCAAACGAAAGAAAAACATTAATTAATTGTTCCTTTTCATTTTTCCCCGTTTAAAAAAGCTGTTCAGTTCCAGGCAGTATTTTTGAATTGTGGTGATGGAATTTTTGTTGTTTTTTTGTTTGTTGCTTTCAGGCGAAATATCATGGTGAGTTTTTATTGGGGGGGAGGAAACTGTCATATTCACACTGTTTTTATGATCAAATGCTACTGAATGCTAAATACGGAACTGTATATAGACACGCAAGTGAGCGCGGAAGACCGCGCGAGCGAGCGCAAAGCATAAAAAGTCAAGGGACATTTAATGATAAAATTATCACACACACACATATATTATATATATATATATATATATATATATATATATATATATATATATATATATATATATATATATATATATAAAACTAGAGTCTCCCTAGATACAACTTAATAAACAGTCAAAAACATGTGAAATTAGATGTCACGCTTTTTCTCTCTCTCTCGGCGTCTCACTAATTATCCTTTTTCACATTGCTTTGGACTCATCCCCTTCAAACATGGAATCTTTCTCCTATTTCCCTTCCTCCTGATTTTCTTCCTCCCCATCCGACATATGTGAGGGTTTTCTTCCCTTTTCTTCTCCTTGCTAATTATCCTATTCTCTTTTTCTTCGCGTTTCTTTGATTTAAAGTTAACCAAGGTACGAGATCAAAACGAACTGCAGATTTCACGCCCTCCCTATCTCTCTCTCTCTCTCTCTAGCAAACACACTCACTCACACGCACATACACTCACACACACACACACACACACACACAACTGAGTTAGTATCCTTCACAGGGGTCAAGAAAGCTGATACCACGCAAGATAAAAAGACAAAAAAATGAATCGAGGCTTGATGAGCAAATTTAAGAATTGTGAAAACACAACAAATATGTATCAATAAAAAAAAGTTATGACGGTAGATGACATGAAGAAAGACAACGTATGCTCATCAACAAGGAAGATATGACGACAGATGGAATGAAGATGTGATGGAACAGATGATATAGATGAATGAAATGAAGGAAAGAGGAGTGAAAGTATAAATAATAATTTTTCATTTACCTTATTTATGACCGCCAATGTTACCCGTTTCCGTCGGGGAAAGGTTCTGAACTGTAGTTGGTGGGCTCTCTGGAGAGTCTGAGCTGTTGGGTAGAAATTTTTTTTTTTTTAAATATTTAACTACTATATATTCTCAGCTATTTAAAATAATTAAGTAGCTATTTGATGACTACTGCACTCTCTAGTTGCTTTGATATTTTAAATTTTAATTGACAGATAGTCTTTGCGGTTATCTTATAACATTTTCTTGTAAAATGCAGATATTTTCCTTCCTCTCTCTCTCTCTCTCTCTCTCTCTCTCTCTCTCTCTCTCTCTCTCTCTCTCTGTGTGAAAAGGAGACAAGAAGCCCGACTTGAGACATGACGAAATGTATGAACACTTCAAAAAATTCTGTTATTATGCCCAAATAAATAATTTTAAAAAATGTACATACTGTTCTTTAAATACTGCTATGACAGTTGTAGCATCGCAATACCTATTCAATCTTTTAGATAAGAACCAATTGCATTTGCAACTCAAATAGGCTAAATTTCAAGTTTTTATCAGTGGCATCATATCCAAATTCAAATTAGAAAGTAAACTTCAGAGGCGAAACGGAAACATAATTGACAACATAAAATCGAGAAACGGAAAGTTAAAAAAAAAAGCCGATAATTAAAACGTATTTATTTTTCGAAAACCTGATTACTCAATGCATATCAAAAGGGAATATCCAAATTTATTTTATACACAACTACTATGTAAACAATCGTCAGGTACTGATCGAATTAGGCAATGAAATCAAAGGGCTAATTCAGTGCAGCCCAACACCCAAATATTTTTATGACTTTAACCGATTGACTTCAAAGGGTAATATCACATTGCTGTAAGTGTAAACATTTTATTATCTATCCGTTTACTGATAGACTGCCAAAACAAATTCTTCAAGCGAAACACTTTTTCACTGACATGAAAAGTGTCAGTAATGTAAATTAAAGAATAATATCAATTTAAATGCTATTTACGGACGCCACGTACCGTTCTGGTTCAGTCAAAGATACAATACCTTCATTCTGCATATTAATAACCTTCATTCTGCATATTAATAACTACAGCGTAGTGGTAAGAGAGGCTAATCCCAGGTTGGATGACGGTAAGTCTAACTGTAGACTATCAATGGTAGCCTAACCGTAGACTATCAAAAGTAGTCTAACAATCGAAGACTATCAATCGAAGTCCAACAACCGTAGACTATCAAAGGTAGTCTAACCAACAACTATCAAAGAAGGACTATCAAAGGCAGTCTAACAGCCGTCGACTATCACCGGTAGTCTAACAACCGCAGACTATCAACGGTAGTCTAACAACCGCAGACTATCAAAGGTAGTCTAACAACCGTAGACTATCAACGCTATAGTCTAATCGTAGCCTATCAAAGGTAGTTTAACAATCGAAGACTGTCAAAGGTAGCCCTAACAACGGTAGGCTATCAAAGGTAGTCTAACCAGACTAACAAAGGTAGTCTGCCCGAAGGCTATCAAAAGCAGTCTAACAACCGTAGACTATCAAAGGTAGTCTAACCATAGACTATCAAAGGTAGTCTAAACAGACTATCAAAGGTAGTCCAACCGAAGCCTATCAAAAGTAGTCTGCGCCGTAGACTATCAAAGGTAGCCTAACCATAGACAATCAAAGGTAGTGTAACAACTGTAGACTATCAACGGCAGTCTAACCACAGACTATCGAAGTCAGTCTAACGGTAGACTACCAAAAGTAGTCTAACTGTAGACTGTCAACGGTAGTCTAACCGTAGCCTGATAAGCTACACCCAGCAAACTTTGGATCGAATCGCAGAGTTTCTGACAAGTAAAATGCTGTACAATAATTGCAATCCATTTCCACATCCATTTCTCACTTTTCTCTCTCTCTCTCTCTCTCTCTCTCTCTCTCTCTCTCTCTCTTGTCGCTAGTTATTTGTGAATCTTTTGTGTCTTTTCCATGCCTGCATTGCAACACCATGAACTAACTAACCGTTGCATTTCGACGCTAAAACTGAATGGATGGAAATGGGGACGAGCAATTGAGTTCTTTAACTATTGTTTACCCTCGGCACAGCGAACGCAAACATGTATAATTCTATTTATTTCGAAACACGGCGTCCACCAGCGCCCACTGCCCTTCAGTGAAAAGATTGCGAAGCGTGTAATTCATCACTAACACAATTGGAATCCGTGAAAATTATCATGCAAACTGTTATCAGGGATATGACTGACAAAAAACAAAATGGCGTCCCCTGAATGATGCGAAATTGCAACGGGAAATACAAACTCGAAATTCTTTTTGATATAAAGCCGATTGTCACTCGGCGTAAAAAGGTGAATGTTTTCTTTTTGACCATTTTTTTTTTATCGCTCGTCATTGATATCTGCAGTATATTTTTTGCAGCTTTGATAATGCGATATGCCGCGGTTAGTTTCACTTCCAAGCTGTGTATGGTTTGTGCTTTCAATGTAGGTCAGTTTACAAATGCATGCATATAACAGTACGGGTTATTATTCATTCATATATATATATATATATATATATATATATATATATATATATATATATATATATATATATATATATATATATATATATATATATATATATATATACAGCAAAAGTCACACACAATCCCACACCATGAATGGAGTGGGGTTGCAGGGCAGGGTGGCTAGTTCCTTTCTTAGATCTGCGCCACCCAGCTAATCACACATACCCATTTGCAGCTGGGTCAAATGTCTGACCATCAATTGAATTGAACTGAATATGGAGTTTAGGCCAAAGGCCAAGCTCTGGGACCTATGAGGTCATTCAACGCTGAAACGGAAACTGACAGTAAAAGGTTTGAAAGGTGTAACGGGAGGAAATCCTCGCAGTTGCACTATGAATCGGTTGTTAGGAAAAGGTGGAAAGTAAGATGGAAGAGAATATGAAAGGAGGTACAGTAAAAGGAACGAAAGGGTTGCAGCTAGGGCCCGGAGGCAAGCTGCAAAGAACCTTAAGTAATGCATACAGCGCACCGCATGAGGTGCACTGACGGCACTTTCCCCCAACGGGGGTCTGACCATCAAGCGAGAATCGAACCCGTGACCTCGCAAATGGCAGCTAAGTGCTCAACTGATGATTGACCATGTATTATTTTTAAGAGTAATTCCCATATCACTGAGACAGCTTCCTTGAGAAATTCTACATGTTTCTGCCCACCCACGAGACTTACCTTTTACAAAAGAATAACTGTAATCAAGATAATAAAAGCAGTGGTCAGATAACATGAATATCAGTGAAAAAATTACGCTTGTGTCTGAATCTGAAGGTAAGAGTTGTTCCCGTTAATCAGGGTGGCATGTATTCAGTTATAACTCTCTGCACAATTCAGAATTCACTAATGTTTGCTAACATTAGGAACAGGTCATAAAAATAACTTCTTTTACTTAAAGATGTCACAATTTCGACCAAAGTTCTCACGAACAGCAAAGAATGACAAAGAACAAAACATAACGCGGATGAGTAAACGAACAGTTATAGTTAGTGTAACCGAGAATCGAGGTTTCATAATATTTAAGAGGAATTTGACCAGCAATTTTATCAAACATTTTCCAAAATCCTATTTTCTAAGCATCTACATCATAAGCAATGCGTCAAAATGGACTATTTTGACGTAGTTATATGATCAAATTTGGACGAAATTGACCTGAAGTTAATTTTACTTTTATGATAAAATTTAGACGAAACTGACTTGAAACTAATTTGACTTTATACAATAAAACCTAGACGAAACTGACTTGGAGTTAATTTTACTTATGATCAAATTTAGAGGAAACTGATTTGAGGTTAATTTTACTTATATGATCAAATTTAGACGAAACTGACTTGAAACTAATTTTACTTTATATAATAAAATTTAGACGAAACTGACTTGAAGTTAATTTTACTTATATGATCAAATTTAGACGAAACTGACCTAAGATTAATTTTACTTATGTAATCAAATTTAGACTAAACAGACTTGAAGTTAATTTTATTTATATGATCAAATTTGGACGAAACTGGCTTGAAGTTAATTTTAGTCCCTACTTATATGATCAAATTCAGACGAAACTGACTTGAATTTAACCTGACTTATATGACCAAATTTGGACTAAACTGACTTGAGATTCATTTTAAACGTCTGATAAAGCTAACATAACCACCAGGGCATTTCCCATCCCGAAAATAAGTCGAAATTGGAAAAAAATGGGGGAGGTCAAACTTGGGAGAGGAAAACTCCTCGCAAAGTTCTTTTCAGATTAAACTTTGATTGCAAAGTCCTGCTCCTTCTCTGACCAGGCCACTTTATCTCTCAATCCGAGTAACTTTAATTACTTGTACAGTTTTCTCTTTTAATCTTTTTTTTTTTTTACGTAAGTGAGAAGTCCCTCCCTTCCCTCCCCTATCGCCCCCACAATAGACATTAGTCACACGTTACCAAACGTTGAAATTTGTTGTAATTTACTTGTTTTTTTAATTTTTAGTAATTCACTTATTTTTTATATTTTTGCAGTAATATCCTTATTTTTTTATATTTTTGTAGTAATTTACTTATTTTCTTAATTCTTATAGTAGTAATTTACTTTACTTACTTTTGCAGTAGATTTATTTTTACTTTTTTAGTACTTTACTTATATTTTTTTATTTATTTTTAGTAATTTACTTATTCTTTTATGTCTGTACCTACTTCGATATTAACTCTTGCTTCTTAATGAGGACCATATTCTTTGGAAGCTTGAATTTTAAGTCAATGGCCCCTGTGAGAGGCTTGTTCCATATGAAAGGGTCCATCTTCTGAATAATAATAATAATAATAATAATAATAATAATAATAATAATAATAATAATGAACACCAAATTCTTTGCAACCTTGAATTTCAAGTCAATGGGCCCTGTGTGGGATTCTTCCATATGAATAGGGTCCATCTTCTGAATAATAATAATAATAATAATAATAATAATAATAATAATAATAATAATAATAATTATAATGCTCAACCTTTCCAACTTTCCAAGCTCCAGCGCATGATGCATACGGCACAGATTCACCTTCCAAACGCATTATGCAATACAATACTGCAAGTTTGCAATTAACTTTGCAATGAGAGTTTAGATGTAAGACCGGATTTTGGCGGGTGGAGGGCGGCTGGCATTGAGCAATGAGCTACAAGGCCTGGCCTTGCACGGTACAAAGCGTTACAGTCTCTGTAGCTAATATTCAATTCATTTTTTTTTCTGAATGAGGTATTTGTGTACCACTGCGAATATTTAACATTAATCATGAAAATGAAAATACTTGTCATTCTCTGCTTATGTGTACATATTTTACGGCAGTGTTATACATTTCAAAAATACGAATATTAATATTTATCTTTTTATCAGAAGAGTCCTTTTTTTTGCTACCTAATTTATCTGCTGCTTACTATCTTCTATTTATCCATTCATCCCGTCTCTCTCTCTCTCTCTCTCTCTCTCTCTCTCTCTCTCTCTCTCTACTCTCTCTCTCTCTCTCTCATATATATATACATATAATATTTATATACATATTTATATATAAACATATATACATAATTAATGTACACACACACACACACATTACATTATATATATATATATATATATATATATATATATATATATATATATATATATATGTATATATATGTCTGTGTATATGTGTGTGTGTGTCTGTATTTATCAAGTCTCATTTTCCTTATAATCTGAACAAGATGACATCAAGAACCTCGCGCTACGACTGGTCCAGTCTAGGGGCCACTCTGGAAGAATCAGGGTCATTTTCCTTCTCCCCAGGATACAAAAAAAAAAAAAAAAAAAAAAAAAAAAAAAAAGTCCAATCTAATTTCGATCCTTGTCTCTGGGATAACTCGATTTCTCCCATCCATTTATTTCCCTCTGAGTAGCTCACGCTCCCTCTTTTTTGAAGTATTATATTTTCCGGCATTATGTTTCCGTGGCTCTCAGTCAAGGATTTTTTTTTTTTTTTTTTGCTTTTTTATTTCTACAGGGTTCATTAGCTGCCTGGGTATTTTCGTCGTTGTGTATCTACTTTGAATTTGTATTATTTTCTATTTTTTTTTTTTTTATACAGATGCAAGGTTTCACTAAAGCCAATTTCAGGCAAGGACATTTTCAGCTAAGTCGACTTTGAAATCGCGGTGACTGACTATACAATGCCTGTTATAATACATGCATACATACATACATACATACATACATGCATATACATACATACATACATACATGCATAGGCTACATATTTCATTACTTGAATGAATATGTTTGTCATTCTGTATATGTTCTGAATATGTATGTATGTACCTATATATGAATGTATGTATATATGAACGTACGTATATATGTATGTATGCATATGTGTGCGTATGTATGTATTATAAAAGGCACTGCTTTGTCAATCACCGAGATTTCAAAGTCGATTTAGCTGAAGATATCTTTGCCTGAATTTGTCTTTAGTGAAACGTTGGTTCTGTATAAAAATAAATAAATAAATAAATAAATAAACTAAATACATCAACCAAAAACAAATTTGGCAGCTCTGAAAATTTGGCAAAACTATTATAATACACACCATACCGTTAAACAGGGAGTTTGGGTCCCTCAATTAGACTTAACAAGCGAAATGGGCAGAATCTGAAAAGTCTGAGTAAGCAAAAAACCTTCAAAATCCTACAAATGATTGATATTTATGAACTTCGCTTCTGGAAGGTTACATATTACATCATAAATGGACTTATCGGGTTTTGACTCAAATAACATATAACTATATCAGTAATGACGAAGGACTAATCCAAGAGAATACGACAGTCCACTTCTTAAATTCAAACTAAATTTCCTACATCAAAACTACATTTCTTAAATCAAACTAAAAAAATACAATTGAGAGAGCCTACATTACATCCCAAGGAGGGAAAACAGCTTGGCCCCGTTCCCTTAAAAATTCCATTGTGCCTTTTGACGAGGCCAGCAACTTCATCCCAAGAAGATTCGCTAAGAACAGGAGGGTTAAAACCACAACTAGAGCAATTCTTTGTAAAGGGAAAATATCAATTGAAAGAATGCCTATACTATCAGCATTAAAAACTTGAGGAAAGCTTCAAGCATGAATATTATGCTGAAAGTAAATGTTACAAATATGGTGTATATTTCTGCATTAAAAACGAAGAGGGTTCCAATAACGGTTCTTACGGCACCCCGCTCCTTAATCCATATTGACAATATATATTCATGAGGTTCTTCTTCCCTTTTACACTTGTTCAAGAATGATAGGAGCTACTTGCATTATCGAGGGTACATCGGGAGAACACTGATTGGATTCTCTCTCTCTCTCTCTCTCTCTCTCTCTCTCTCTCTCTCTCTCTCAGCCAGGGTTCCAACTTGTGCCTTTGGTTTCACGCAGCGGTCAACAGTAGACTACCATGCACTTCCCAACTATAATTGCACTTAGGTGAAGTGCAAGTGTTCCCAGGGTAAAGTGAATTCCATACCAAGTGAGATAAAAGGCTTAATATACATTATACATATAGGCCACACAAACACACACACACACACACACACACACACACACACACACACACACACATATATATATATATATACGTGTGTGTGTGCGCACAAATACACATACATACATACACATTATATATATATACATATATATGCACATACGCATACATATTTATAAGGATAGCTACTACATATATAATTAAATAAAATATCTCTCCCGACAAACAGCGAACTCCCTCACGCCAAGAGATGACTTCCAAGCGACGCGTGGTTGCTGGCGTCTCCTCCTCACTATTAACCGTCCCGGAGTGATCTTCTGATTGCCTCGATTGTCTTGTCAGTCCTAATAATGACTTCCAATAATAGGATCCATCAAAGGACCCACTTCCGGAGCTCGTAATCGTCGGCTCTGATCCTGCTGCACCCCGGCAGTTATTTCGGCTAGTCCCTAGGAAGAGGCCACCTGTTCGTTTTCCCGTTTTCTTTGATTCTTCACGGTTGATATCGGTTGGCCCGTAATGCATTTAACGCGACTGGATCTTATCCTGTGTCCTTTTTTATCATTTCTTGTATTTATCTGTTTTTTTTCTTTGTTTTTTCATATTATTATTGGTTAGTTCGAAATTTTCTTAGCAAGCTGATATTATTATTATTATTATTATTATTATTATTATTATTATTATTATTATTATTCGAAGGACGAAGACCCTCTCTGGAGCAAGTTTTGTTGAGTAAAATGGCTGCATTTTGCGAACTGATTTTATACTGAGTTTGTATAAAATCAATTCGCAAAATGCAGCCATATTATTATTATTATTATTATTATTATTATTATTATTATTATTATTATTATTATTATTATTATTATAAAAAGGCACACAATATTATAGAGAAAAGACAAAATAATAATAAAAATTATTTTGGCTTTTTCTAATTGTAATGTGTGCCTTTCTTTCGTAATAATAATAATAATAATAATAATAATAATAATAATAATAATAATAATAATAATAATAATCCTCTGCCATTTCACCGTGTCAGGCTAATGTATGCTGACGGGACTGTCTTGTTTTTTACTGGTACTTAATTAAACTCTAGTCAATTTTAAATACATAATTAATTTCCAGGACATAACTTAATCCGTTATTCCAAGTTCTGAACTGAAAGATTCTTCCATTTCCGACATAGCATTATTGCGGCAACCAAAATAATGATATCTTATCTATTCTTATACTTCCCTGAATAATATTTTTAATTGTTTCATACGCAAATGTCGCCATGTCGCTCTGACATACAAATTACTCTATTAGTTTATTTATCTAATCATAACACTTATTACACATCATCACCCTCTTGTGTTCAAAGAGCTTCTCGTCATTCTTGGTCTTACCTTTTATTGGATACAAATAATTTAACCATATAATCACTGTAAAATAACCGGACAATTAAAATAAACTCGAATCAGCGCGCTATTATAACTCCATTAGCTTTTGCCCCGTCCAAAATTCAATTTATTTCCCCTATTATTCAATAAAGATTACGGTCTCTTCAATCAGGTTATATTTATATCATATATCATATAGCGGTGGCAATGTCACACTGGAATACTTATAATTCGTTTAAATATGTGCTTGATCTTATTATCCGTTTATGATGTTTTCTCAGTCCCAAAAGTCCATACGACTGTTTAATTATGCTGTGTGGAGTAATGGCTTACGCTGCCACCCTAGTTTTCCACTGCAATTGCTGTGATTTCAGTTTGAAATCATATGCAGTTTTACACACAAAACACAGACACATATATATATTATATGACATATATATACATATATATATAAAATATATATATATATATATATATATATATATATATATAGTATATATATATATATATATATATATATATATATATATATATATATATATATATATATATATATATATATATATATATATATATATAATTCGAAAGATTATTTTTACATCTGGTATAAACTGTAAGTCTGACCTCACATATAAATTTGTCCATAGAAAACATGCCGAGGATATTGTTTGACTGATTTTGAGAACAATGAAGACATATTGAAATTTCAAATTTGGGCCTAAAAACCACTTATATAAATTAAGTATATATACATGTACATGCATACACACACACACACACACACACACACACACACACACATATATATATATATATATATATATATATATATATATATATATATATATATATATATTCTATAATCTAATTTGGGGACATTAAAATATTTTCAACTCAACTTAAAATTACAGATTCTACATAAATAAAAATGTACGACGATAACGAACTTCCGTCTAGCAATTAAAAAACGAATCAGCATTCAGCCAAACGATTATGATGATGATGATGGGTGAATCCGAAAGCACCTATGATAATCCTCGCTAGGATGAACTGAGCCAATAACAATAGACGAGAGGAATGACGTCTTAGGATGCGTCCTTCGGAGGATCCTATAATAGGATGTAATTAGCACGACTGACAGGATAATTGGGACAATGAGCCAATCATGCTCAGATAATTATTATCAACGGAGACACACGCACACACGCACATAGACACACACCGTGCTTGTTCGATAAGGGAAAAGGACTTTTGTACTGCAGCAATGAAGACATGAACATGGTAGGTGTTCATGCTGATTACCAATACGTGAAATACACAAACACATAAACACACGCACATACATACATACATAAATAAATATATACACACATAAATATCAATATATATATATATATATATATATATATATATATATATATATATATATATATGTATATATATCAGCTGACCTAAGTCGGGAAGTGTGTACCTAGTGGTTATTCAACTGTGATGGCTCGCAGTCACTGTCAAAAATTGCATGGAACTAGCAATCTCCATCCAAAAAAGTTACTGAGAAACGAATTGTTTATATCCTCTGAGGCAACCTTTTTACATTTGAAAAATTTTATATATATATTATATATATATATATATATATATATATATATATATATATATATATACTGCATATATATATATATAATGAGAATATCTCATTAGTCTGTATTTAGTTTTAAATTTAGTTCGGCATTCATCACTTTCCCTAAGTTTTGTCATCATCAACTCCCTATATAATTCACCCTTTCCCTAAGCATTCCCTATATAATTCATCCTTTCCCTAAACATCCCCTATATAATTCATCCTTTCCCTAAACATCCCCTATATAATTCATTCTTTCCCTAAAGTAATGCCTACAGGGGACCGTGTAGGGTGCATTGACATCACTAATAGTAATAGTAATATAGTTTTTTCGAAGGCAGATGCAGCTATTAGTGTTTGTGCCAGCGACCAGTAGCCGAAGATATTTTGAATAACAAAATTCAATAAGGCCTGTTGACGACAACCGCCTCGCACGTTAATGTATAGCAGATCTGCGAAACGAGTGCTGCACTCATGCGTGAAGGTACGAGAATGTGGAGGCGTAGTTTCAATTCCATTAGAGGAACTGAAATTCCATAAAAGGAGGTCCTCTTTTACTGGAACTCTTAGCCCAGATAAACGTAGAAAAGATTCGAGTGGTTAAGCTACAGATGGTGATCATCTTGCACGTTTAAATGACTTCCAAGCTGTTATGAAGAACAAGAGCCCGTGCTGGCATAACGTGCATACCAAGAACCACCATCCCCCTCCCCCCGAAAAAGGAAGAAGTGTTTTATTATAGATTAGACCACCTCCTCATCCTCCCCATTCCCCCACCCCGACAAAGGGAGAAGAATTTTATTACAAATCTATAAAAAGAGCATCTGCTACTGATATCTTCATTGAATGTTACAACATTGGTGTGTCCTGGGTAGGGGTGGAAGGTGGGAAGTGTTCATTCACGGAAGTGAGAGGGGGAGAAGCGGATGGAGGTGTAGGGAGGGGAAGAGGGTCCCTAGTGGAAGAGGGGAGTGGAATGATATGTGCGGGGTGGGGAGAAGGGGAAGGAGGTTGCTTTTAACCTAGGGGACTCGGGGTATATATTTGTTGCCCACTGATAGCGCCATGAATAATAATTTGAACAAATGCGAATGAATGGCTTTAGTAATGAATTACACGTTGCGTTATCCCCTCATCGGGATGAAATCTATCAGCAGATACCCGTGTCATTCACAAAATACAAATTGGAATTCCTTATTTTTGCGACAGTGATGACAGTACTGTATATAGAGAATTAATATCGTAGAATTTACCGTAAAATAAAAGATACCTAAATACATCCATCGGTGAGCTGATAGATTACTAAGTAAATGAATGGATGTCTATGAATTTAAGTACAGTAGAACTAGATATTAGAGAGAGAGTGAATACTGAATGAGGCTTCCCTCAAGCGTCTTCTCAACACCCGCCAAACCACCTCTTCTCAGGGTTTGTAGAAATGAGAAATGCTCTGGTGCCAGTCTCTGTAATTTCTTTCTCCTTTTTTTTTTTTTTTTTTAAACCTTCCTCTCTGTAGAATCATACCTGCTAGAAATGTTAGTATTATTATTTTTATTATTATTATTATTATTATTATTATTATTATTATTATTATTATTATTTATAATGTAATAATGTAATGATTCTGGGTGTTGTACGCATGTAAATCATTTGCCCATAGTACTTTTGTGATTAGCGTGGAAATTGGGCATGCCTTTTAAAGTCGTCAAGTGCTGAATCAGTAATGTTTAATTCAGAATTACAAACCACAATGCAATATTTGTTTTATGAAAATATAAAAGGTATATTTCAACTTTTCCCTTGAAAACGAGCATTAAAAATAAATAAATATTCTGGAGAAGTATTTCAAATAAACCATGAGAAATGCTCCATCCATAAAGGTTATAATGGTCTACGCCGTCTGGATGTTTTCCATAAAAAAACTCTCTCTTGCGTGGAAGACAGAGTTCCTCTTTTAGGCAGCGAAGTCTGAGTCACTCTCGAATGAAGAAGAAGTATTATTTACTCTTCTTTGAAAAAGACGTTTTCCTCGTATTTCATCCTTATATTCCCGTTAGGAGCTTCAGGAATTGACGGGAATGTGGGCGAGAATATCTCCCTCTCCCTGGTGGATTCTCAGGTCTCATTTCGACCCGTTGCTCCCCACACCAGACGCCTAATAGCTTTTTTTTTTTTTTTTTTTGTAAGTTTCAAAGCGTTGACTTATGGGATGAAGTTGCTGGCATCACGCCTTATATGGATATCATTGCGCAGTGGTGTTTCTCGAGAGATCGAAGATGTTTATTGGGCGAAAATGGAAATGTCAGTATTCAAGCAGATCCTTTGCTGCTTACTCCTTATGAATCAGTACAATACTACATGTTTGTATTGGAATTATTTTTTATTATTTTCATAGGTTTCTTAGTTTTATTAATTGCGTATATTTAATTCCAGTGCCGTTTATTTTCAATGTTCTTTATTCACACTCACATACACACACATGTGTGTGTATACATACACACACACACACACACACACACACATACACATATATACATATATATATATATATATATATATATATATATATATATATATATATATATAGAGAGAGAGAGAGAGAGAGAGAGAGAGAGAGAGAGAGAGAGAGAGAGCAACGTTTTTTTTTTTTTCAAAGATTCATTGTTAATTAGGTTAAAGACCCTTGGGGTATCAAACATACCGTAGTATATACTGTGTGTATATATATATGTATATGTATATGTATGTATGTAAGTATATAAATCGTCAAGTAATACCCATCCGAATTTCACGTTTTCACTTCTGGCAGAAATCAGCGAATGAGAAAAATATAATTTACCTTTAAAACTCCAAGGGGACACAAGCCACGCAGATGAAAATCAGCAAATTTCAGTCTAATAATTTGCCGAGAAAATATAATTTGTCTATAATGGATCTAAACATAACAACATACTCAGTATCCCAGTACTGAATAAAAACTAAAATACAGTTTGTTTCTAATACATCTTAAACATAACAACAAATTCAGTATCCAAATATTGAATCAAAACTCCTACGAACCACCAAGATTGTAGCCTAAATATGATTGTAAAAATGACAACAATTCAATATATCTTAATATTGAATAAAAAATCGGAACTATCAAAAGATAAGTGGATTGGGATGGTGAAAATAGAAACCACGATATTTCTGTAATACAGTATTTCGGGAATCTTGTTTACACAGCCTGCCACACAGAAAAGCTACTTTATTGGATGACTCTAAACCCACGTGCCAAGGGGGTTTATGGGCATAACCCCGAGAGTTATAGATGTACCGGGGTGTTTACGAACGTGCCGAAGATGTTTCTGATCGTATAAGAATGGTCTACGTACATGACAACAGGGGTTTATGAGCATAGTATTGAGGTGTGTCAACATGGCAGAACTACTTTGCGCCATAAGGTCAAGAACGACATAAGCACTTCACAAGAATTCCCAGAACTTACATTAAGGGTGGCACTGAGGCTCACACACCTGGTAGAGTCTTGTGAACATACCTAAGAGGTTCATGAATATAGATGAGAGAGGTTTAAGGTTTACGAACTGGCCAAAGAGGTTTCATGCGTGTACGGGTTTCTCACCCTGCGGTTCACAAGAGGTTTTACAGGAGGTTCTGGGGGATTTTAAAGAGAATGTATAAATAATGTACTCATTTTAGACAGTTAAGAGAGAGAAAATTAATGTTATCAAAGTTGTTGCAGTATTGGTTGAATTGAATAGTCTAAATGTAGTGCCAATGAGAAACTGAACCCAGAAGGGGATTAATGCAGCTAACCCCCAGAGTAAAGGTTATTGACCTTGGAATATTATTATTAATGGTATGCAAAAAGTGATTATACGTGTCTGAATAACTTTATATATTTGATATCGAGTTTGTTTCAGTTAGAAGTACTATAAACTCAAGGTTGAAAGTAATTCTTATCGCATGTAATAAGTTTGTCGAAACATATAATGTTCCGCTGACCCAAATGTCCTCTGAAGAAGTTTGTCATCAAAACATCTGTCAAAGCTACTGAATTCTTTTTCCGTATTTAACCTGAATCGAGCGAAAGACAGGCCTTTCAGAATTTCGCCAAGTGTCAAAATCATGTCGCCCTGTCGTCGTTGACTTGACACTCGTGGTCCCACTGAGCAGAGAAGTTAGGCAACGTTGGTTGTGGTCACTATTTGGATGGGCGACAACTCAAAAGGTAATGCTCCGTTTCTCCCTTGACAGTATGAGAGAGAGAGAGAGAGAGAGAGAGAGAGAGAGAGAGAGAGAGAGAGAGAGAGAGAGAGAGGCACTTCTCGTAGTGTCAGGACCGAGAAAACGTGATCCCTGTAGGGGTAGGAAGCCGTTAGCAGTGCACCTCACGCGGTGCACTGTAGGCATTACTTAAGGTTCTTTGCAACCCCTTTCGTTCCTTTTACTGTTCCTCCTCTCATATTCTCTTTCTTCCACCTTACTTTCCACCCTCTCCTAACAATTGATTCAAAGTGCAACTGCGAGGTTTTCTTCCTGTTACACCTTTCAAGCCTTTAACTGTCAATTTCCGTTTCAGCGCTGAATGACCTCATTGGTCCCAGTGCTTGGCCTTTGGCCTAAATTCTATATTCAATTCAGTTCATTTCAATCGTGCAGTCATTTAATCAGAACAGATAGCTTCGTATCTAAAGGCAAAGCGGATAATTTCTCCCATTGAAAAGTTTTAATAGACTGCACCTTTCATCTCTTTCCCAGGGCGAACTTGGCGTTCATTACGACTTAAAATGATGATTACCTACGAAAGGACGACTTATTAAGACTTCCCGTGTTCCGAAGTTGGGTTTCGAATCGTTCGTGGGACTTTAAAAAGTCCTCCTTTCCAAAGTCTTTGATCTTGATCGAAATCTGCTCGAAATATTAATTCGGTCATGTTAAAGTCAAGGTTTTTAGTCCCAATTCGGGTCTTGACACGGTTACAGTACAGTAAGTTGAGATGTAACTGTTCAGTGCTTAACATTATTTGACATATATATTCGGTTGAATGTATGATTATTGTTCATGACATTGTGAGAAAGGATTGGAATAGAAAAACGATTTTTGGAAAGAATGTCTCTCTCTCTCTCTCTCTCTTTACACACACACACACACACACACACACACACACACACACATATATATATATATATATATATATTTATTATATTATATATGTATATATATTTCTAATAAATAACATATATATATATATATATATATATATATATATATATATATGTGTGTGTGTATATTTAATAGATATATTTAATATATATATTAAATATATATATATGCACTATATATATATATATAAATTATATATATATATATATAAATTATATATATATACATATATATATATATATATATATATATATATATATATATATATATATATATATATATATATATATGTATGTATGTATCTTTGCTTGCAAGAAGAAAGAGAAAACTGCAATACTCCTAGCATAACGGAGACTCTGCTGAAGAGTGCATGAAGCATTCCTTTTAAATTTGCATATTGGGCTCTCCTCGGACGATAGCAGATAGCGCTGGCTGCTGCTCGCTGTCTCTGCAAGTGATAGCAATCTCCTATTACGGCTGTCTCCGCTCAGCCTTCAAAGGGATGAGCTTTTGTTTCACTTCCCTTTCATCTTCTCTGGTAGTCATTACCTCCTCTTCTCATTCGCTGCAGATTCTCTCTCTCTCTCTCTCTCTCTCTCTCTCTCTTTTCAAGGTCACTCTACACGCATATACAAACTCTCTCTCTCTCTTTTCAAGGTCACTCTACACGCACACACAAACTCTCTCTCTCTCTCTCTTCCTTCAAGATCACTATGCACGCACCCACCAATTCTCTCTCTCTCTCTCTTCAAGGTCACTCTAAACGCACACACAAACTCTCTCTCTTCAAGATCACTCTACACGCACCCCCAACTCTCTCTCTCTCTCTTCAAGATCACTCTACACGCACCCACAACTCCCTCTCTCCCTCTCTCTTCACGCACCCACAAACTCTCTCTCTCTCTCTCTCTCTCTCACACACACAATTTATTATCGGCTTCTACATGTCTTAACCCTTTTTTCTTCATAATTACCGTGACTTTGTAAGGAAATATTAATAGTGACAGGAAAAAAAGTAATAAGTTACTGAAATTTTTACGTAGAAGGAAGAAATGGACGCGATGATTTCTTCATCCCTTGCTATTATTCACCGTCATAGAAATGAAGAGCAAAGAGAAACTGAATGCGGATTGAGAAATCTTTTGTGTGTATATACACATATATAAATATAATATATACACATATCTATATTATATATATACATATGTATATGTATATATACACACATATAAATATATATATACCCATATGTAAATATATATACTGTATATTTATATGAATATATATTTATTTATATATATGTATATATACATATGTACGTATGTGTGCGCGTGTGCCTTTGTCTGATATTTTTGTATGTAAAAGAAGAGGCGACAACACGCAATATACGACAGAACTCGGGATAAACTACAGAAAATATAAAGGAAAATCTGAAGCATATTCCAGTGCAGGAAAAAGTCAGGGAATTGAGCAATCCGTTCCGCAACTTGCTTTTCACTATTACATGGAACAGCCACTCGAGCCAATCCAAGTCCCAAGTGGATATCTTGCATGCAGTTGCAAAACATTGGCTGGAGGACTCGTGCTCCTGCCATTTCCGGTCGCGATGTGACGATACAATGCCAAGTACAGAAGTTATTCATGATTTCTGAGAGAGAGAGAGAGAGAGAGAGAGAGAGAGAGAGAGAGAGAGAGAGAGAGAGAGAGAGAGAGAGACGACGATATAATGACAAATGCAGAAGTGATTTACGGTTGCTGAAGCTTTGTTTTAAACGAGAGAGAGAGAGAGAGAGAGAGAGAGAGAGACGAAGATATAATGCCAAATGTAAAGTGATTCACGATTACTGAAGCTTTCTTTTAAACGATAGAGAGGGAGAGAGAGAGACAGAAACAGGGGTACGACGATGTAATGCCAAATGCAAAAGTGATTCACGGTTGCTGAAGCTTTCTTTTAAACGAGAGAGAGAGAGAGAGAGAGAGAGAGAGAGAGAGAGAGAGAGAGAGAGAGAGAGAGAGACGATGTAATGCCAAACACAAAAGTATTTCATGGTTGCTGAGGCTTTCTTCAGAGAGAGAGAGAGAGAGAGAGAGAGAGAGAGAGAGAGAGAGAGAGAGAGAGACGATGTAATGCCAAAACACAAAAAGTATTTCATGGTTGCTGAGGCTTTCAGAGAGAGAGAGAGAGAGAGAGAGAGAGAGAGAGAGAGAGAGAGAGAGAGGACTTTATAAACGAACTCCCATTCCATTTATTCCTTTTCCTCTTTTGTTTGGGTTGTAAACATTGTTTTTTTTTCTTCCGCCAGTGAAACTTCTTCCATTCTTCTGTTCTCCCAGTATCGTTTCCTCACTCGAATTGCGTGGCTGGTCTTGTGAGCAAATGTTTTTCATTTGTTTATCAGTAAACTTTTATTGATACGTTATTTTCTTATGAGTGGATGGTGTTGTGAAATGAGGAAGAGGCAGAGAGAAATGGAATGAGGGAGAAAGAATCAGAGACAGAAATACCTCATATCTTCATGAGCACCTTGCTCATTCCCAGACTTTTCAAAGGAGAGAGAGAGAGAGAGAGAGAGAGAGAGAGAGAGAGAGAGAGAGAGAGAGAGAGAGAGAGAGAGAGAGATATCCCTTTTGTTCTAGTTTATGTAGCGCTTAAAAGAATGTCTTTACCTGTCCATATTACCGTTATTTCTTACTGCTTTCTTTGTCTATCCGTCAGAACTTTCTCTGTCCGCCCTCAGATCTTAAAAACTACCGAGGCTAGAGGGCTGCAAATTGGTATGTTGGTCATCCACCCTCCAGTCATCAAGCATGCCAAATTGCAGTCCTCAGCCTGAGTAGTTTTTTTTTTATTTTATTTAAGGTTAAAGTTAGCCATAATCGTGCTTCTGGCAACGATGTAGGACAGGCCACCACGGCCAGCTGAGAGTTTCATGGGCCGCGGCTCATACAGAATTATACCGAGACCACCGAAAGATAGATCTGTTTTCGGTGGCCTTGATTATAAGATGTAGTGGCTGTACAGAAAACTCGATTGCGCCGAAGAAACTTCGGCGCAGTTCTTTACTTGTTCTTAAAAATAAACGCTAGCTTTAAATCGATACTTAGCTGTTACTACACAAGATTGCTGGTATTAAAAAATCTGAAACTGTTCTGAATTTCTTGGCCACTTGATATTTTTGTATAATTTTTAATGACATTGTTCGACGTCGAATAATAACGAAATTAAATCAGGCGTTGTAGTAGCTGTTTCCGGCACTTCATATGATATATTATGATTTTTCCTAAGGGGGATTAAGAGTAATATGATTACGACATAATGGTAAAGTCGTTAGCTAGTTTGCTCTCTCTCTTTCTCACTCTCTCTCAAAATTCATAATATCGAAACGGGATGGTCTCGACCAGGTAATCCTCATCCCACCAGGGTGATACCATTCATGAGGTTCTCTCTCTCTCTCTCTCTCAAAATGTATAACATCAAAACGGTAGGGTCTCGACCAGGTAGTCCTCATTCGGCCGAGTTGAAACCATTCATAAGACTCTCGCTCAAAATGGCTCTCTCTCTCTCTCTCTCTCTCTCTCTCTCTCTCTCTCTCTCTCTCTCTCTCAAAATGTATAATATCAAAACGGGATGGTCTTGACCAGGTAATCCTCATCCCACCGGGGTGATATACAGTATACCATTCATAAGACTCTCTCTCTCTCTCTCTCTCTCTCCTCAAGACCCTTTCCATCCTAGTAGATTATGAAATTATAAGAAAACAAAATTGGCTACGTTCTGCGACCATACCTTTGATGAAGGAAATAATTGAAAGAACAATATTTTCTCGTGCCTTATATTAAGGATTCATTATAACGCATGCATCTTCCACCAGACTGCTAAGGTTGCATAAAGACTTGACAAACTACAACGCAGACCACTAACCCGAAGCTCATTTCTCCTCCTTAATCCAGGATTGTTACCGACATGAGTTCATTCATTCTCATTACGAAGTTTGCAATAGTGTTATGTGTCATTGTCACTCCAGAATTGTGTATCTCATATACTCTGTGATGGTAATTAGCTTCGTGTCCGAATCAAAGGAAGATATATATATAAATATAAAGATATATCATTATTTATGTCATCATATTTATATTTTATATATATATATATATATATATATATATATATATATATATATATATATATATTCATATATGCCGGATATATGTTTACATTACCTCAATATGTGTGGAATGTGTGTTTATACATATACATGTATTTATGATATGTATATATATAATTATATAAATTATAATATATATATATATATATATATATATATATATATATATATATATATATATATATATATATATATATAAATCATCAACTCACGTGTGGAACAGAAATACTGACTCACACTCGAACCAGGTCTCTTATTATGGAACAGTCATCACACAAATCTAAAAGAAGTTGGAAGAGAAACTGTGTATACCTGGGCATTGCTCTCATTGATTTTCCCCAATACTCAGGAAAACTGAATCAAAAGATGAAACCGACGCAACAATAGATTCAATTCGACAATGACCTCCAACTACATCGGTCATAATCACAGATCAATTAGCAAACGGCTCATTATCTTTGAAGCGGAGGGCATTGAATGATCAGCGTTATAATTAATTCAACTGCCATAGGATTTATGCCGGATGAACTTGCCTCAGTCCAAACTGCGCCATTTACATTACCTCAATATTGGATGGAATGGAAGCTGGAGTGTTACGTAACATTACGGTAGTGATTGTAATAGAAATAATGGCCTATCTTATTATCTATGTATATATGTATATGTATATCTATATGTGTATATGTAAATATATGTGTATATATATGTGTATGTATATATATATATATATATATATATATATATATATATATATATATATATATATATATATATATCTTATTTAAACACAAAAACTTTAGAAGAACAAGTTCTGTGCTGAATCCTGCGTAGAATCGTCAAAATGATCATTGCAAACCATAGAGATTCATGCCAGTGACCACTGATTTGTTACAACAAATGGCATATAGCTAAAAACATTTCTTTAGAACAACGTCTTTAAAAAATATAAACAACAGCAAAAAGGTGTTTTTAAAATTTTATCAATTGAGTCTTCGGCAAATCGCTTTTCCAGAACTGACGTCAGCTCCCGATCTGAACAACTCATAGAGAAGTAGGGCCTGAGATTCGTAGACGAAATGCTGAAACGAGTCAGGAAGGCTGGCAGTGATTAGACCTCCGACGGCACAGTGCCTGTCTGCATTGGCCCGGGGCTGTCCCTAACCAATTTGGCTGTTTTTAAGGGACGACTGCAGGGAAGAGAGGAGCAGGGAAGTGCAAAGAGAAGAATCGTGGATATGATAACAGACAAAAGGAAAAGGAAAAGGGAATCAGGTGGATACATTTAGTGGGTTGTGGAATAATGAGGAAATTACTAGGAAGAAAATAAAAAAAAATTAATAGTAGGTGAACGAGAAGCACGGAAAAAAGAATGCGGAAACGATGAGAAGGAAAATAAAGTAGGTATTGGGAGAGGAAAATGAGAGCGAAGATGAAAATGACAACAGAAAAATGAAGAAAATCATGATGAGAAGCCCAAAAGGGTTTCGTAGGAAGAGGGCATTGTTAGGGGAAAATGATGCAGAAGAAAACGAATGACTAAGATAGAAGAATGAAGAAAATCATGATGACGAAGATAAGGAACGGAGTTTTTTTTGGGGAAAGGAATAGCGTACAAGAGGAAGAACAAAAAAAGAGGCCAGAAGAGTGCCGATGAGAATTGCATTATGATTAAGAGAGGATTAGCGCTCTCGAAGGTTGTCACAGGTACGAAGTGGGGTTAAAATGTTTTCGTCGAGAGGTAATTGCATTTTGCAAGGACTGCATTGTCTTAACATCGACAATAAGGATAAAAATAGGGTTCGGTGTAGAGCATACATTCAAAAAGGGATGTCTGATAAGTAGTTGAACATTATTATTATTATTATTTTCTATCTCAGTCATCCTATTCAACTGGGTGGTATTTGTAGTTGGGGGGCGGGGGGTCCCAGGCTGCATCCTGCCTCCTTCTAGGAGTCCATCACTTTTCTCACTATGTGCGCTGATTCTAATAGCACACTCCTCTACACGAGTCTTGGACCTACTTCGGCGTCTAGTTTTTCCAGGATCATTTTTATTATTATTATTATATTATTATTATTATTATTATTATTATTATTATTATTATTATTATTATTCAGAACAACCCTATTCATATGGAACAAGCCCACAGAGGCCAGTGTCTTGAAATTCAAGTTTCCAAAGAATATGGCGCTCATTAGGAAGTAAGAGAAGGTAAAGGGAAATCCAGAAAGGAGAGATCTCACTTAAAAAAAAAGGAAAAAATTAATTAATAAATATATAAAAACGTATTAAAATGCAAGAACAACATTAGGGTAGCAATGCATTGCACTGATATTGTAAAAAAAGAATACTTTCACTTTATGTTTAATGTGTCTGTGTGTTTTAGGAGGCCATTCCAAGAACGTACAAAGAGAATTTACCATTATTCTTCCTTTGGGAGAAATCGGTTCACAGTTTAGATGGTTTTGGATGCAGTATATTTATACAGCTCTTTAAAATACATCACAGAACCGTTTATAAATGATACCCATTAAATTCCCTTAACAAGACACTGAGCGGGAATATCAGTTGTAGGGTTGGATTACGTAAGGAGCGTGTTGTATAAAAAGATATAACAAGTAATATATAAATACTTGTATATATATATATATATACATATATATATATATATATATATATATATATATATATATATATATATATATATATATATATATATATATATATATATATATATATATATATATATATATGTATATATATACACATTTATATGTGTTCCTGTGCTTGGTTATGTATGTGCGTTTCAATCAAACAATATTTGATTAACCGTAAATATATTAAAATTTAAAATTCCTTAACACAGAAGAAGAAATTCTAAGAAAGCCATTGTAAAGTAGATTACAAATTATCTTGAAAAGTCAAAAACTCCCTTTAATTATTGTGAATTTTGCTCTTTATGATGGATGAATTTAGTTTAACTTTTAACTCCTTATAACCGAGTCCTATTTAAAAAAAAAAAGGTTAAGAATACAATCAATATTTAAATGAAAAATCAATTTAAGTGCCGTTAAATATTCAGTGAATATAAACAGTCTTGAAAAGTCAAAACTCACTGTACATACACACTTTGCCGTAAATATTTAGAACGCAACGCAGCCTCTTCTTAGCCAAGAATATGTGGTTTTTCATATCTGGTCGATTTATTGTGCGAGAGAATATTTTTTCTTCTTATTTAAGTTTTTTTCCCTCTGGTTGGATATTTGTTTGCCATGGGCCAGTTCCTTGTTTGCACAGAAGCTGAATCAGTTTGCTCGCCGAATGCGGCCAAACAATATCCGGATTTTGGGTATAACAGAGGGCGTGTTCTTTTGGCGTCGATATTGACAAAGTTCAGCGTTATTGATCAACCGGGAGCCCTTTCATTAAGGGCGGGTTCCTTTGTTACTCTCGGCCCAACTGAATGCGTCTGTCTTTTCATTAGTTTGCATGCGGATTTTTGTGCGTGGGTTTTTTTATGACGTGTATGTATGTATGTATGTATATATATACATTTACATATATATATATATATATATATATATATTACATGTATACATATCCACATATATATACACATATATTTATTATATATATTATATATATATATATATATATATATATATATATATATATATATATATATATATATATATATATATATATACATATATATATACATATATAAATACATAACACATCAAGTATTGAAGGGTCCTGCCCTACTATACTTCTTAAAAGTTCCCTCAAGAAAATGAGACATCTTATGGTGATGAAAACTGGGACGAATCATCATCATTTCTTATCGTAACCGGAAATGAAATGTCAGTCAGATACCATATTTTTATATCATAGAGTTCTTCAGGCATTTACTTATAAAAGGGCAACTGTTCAGGAGATTTCTCGAAGTTATTTTACTTAAACCGATCGCGCATGAATAGAATTGACAGATGTGGTGAGTTGCCAGTTCCCCCATTTTGAAGTACGTGTTTTGTGTTTGTGTTTTCTCGGTTTTATCAGAAGAAGAAGAAGAAGAAGTTTGTCTCCTCGAAACTATTACCTCGACATCCATCTTGAGAGGTGACAAGTCGCGGCGACAAAAATCGTGAGGGGGGTCTCTCAGAATGAGAGAGAGAGAGAGAGAGAGAGAGAGAGAGAGAGAGAGAGAGAGAGAGAGAGAGAAAATTATTTTATTTCAAGACAAATTTATTACTGTGTGAGAGAGAGAGAGAGAGAGAGAGAGTAGAGAGAGAGAGAGAGAGAGAGAGAGAGAGAGAGAGGATTATTTAATTTTCTCTCTCTCTCTCTCTACATTGTGTCCTTGTCTGGTATAGAGAAATTAAATAGCAATGTGGATTTATCTATCGTCCTAAGTGATGACGAAACCCTCCGGCTCTTAGAACTTGTTCCATAATTTTGAAAATATGGAAGGATTTGAAACTGCCTAAGCTTAGCTTTCCATATTAAGGAATACTGAAAAAGTTGCTTTCTTGCGGTTTTCTGAAAAGAAAACTGTTGTGCCGGCTTTATCTGTATGTCCGCACTTTTTTCTGTCCGCACTTTTTCTGTCCGCCCTCAGATCTTAAAAACTACTGAGGCTAGAGGGTTGCGAATTGGTATGATGATCATCCACCCTCCAGTCATCAAACACACCAAATTGCAGCTCTCTAGCCTCAGTGGTTTTTATTTTATTTAAGGCTAAAGTTAGCCGTATTCGTGCATCTGGCAACGATATAGGATAGGCCACCAACGGGCCTAGTTTAATGTTTCATGGGACACGGCTCATACAGCATTATACTGAGACCACCGAAAGATAGATCTGTTTTCGGTGGTCTGACTATACGCTGCACAGAAAACTCGATTGCGCCGACGAAACCTCGACGCATTTTTTACTTGTTTTTGAATTGCAAATAATCAACTTTTGTTTGATTTTCAAAATGTAAGTTGAATCACAGGTGACAAGCTCGAAGACCATGCGTCCACAAGACTGGTACTCAAAGCAGACTTTCGTCAAGCAAAAACATTTTGCTTCATTTCTACCCTTCTGTTAAAGTCCGGATAAGAGGTTAAGGCGAAAGCACAAAAGAATTTGCAGTTCGTATTTCGTATTTTGAAACCATCTCGTTTCCGTACAATTTAAGTAGATCAGCCCCGTAGTGGGGTTAGTGCCGTCAGGCATTACCTAAGGTTCTTTGCAGCGTCCCTTCGGCCCCTAGCTGCAATCCCTTCATTCCTTTTACTGTACCTCCTTTCACATTCTCTTTCTTCCATCTTGCTATCCCACCCTCTTCTTACAACTGTTTCGCATTGCAACTGCGAGGTTTTCCTCTTGTTACACCTTTGTAACTTTTTCCTTTTAGTTTTCCTTTCAGCGCTGAATGACCTCATAAGGTCCCAGCGCTTGGTCTTCGGGCCTAAATTGTAAATTCTCCCGAGAGGTAATTTTACGCTTCTCTTTCGTTTTCCTTCTATGTTCCCGAACCACGAATGCCAGTTCGCCGCCTTTAATCTCGTTTGCAAAAATGGGTGGGAGAAGTAAAACAATGACCTGCTGAGGACCCGAAAAGAGAGGGCCAGGGGGGTTTTGCTTTTGCCTTCGGGAGCAAGCAAAATCTGCCGGGAAATAACGCGCGAAATGTCCAGCGTGCCAATCTTGTCTTTTCCTCCTCCCTCCCCCAACCTCCAAACCCCTCTCACCCCCTTTCTTTTTGCTTTGCTAAAGCAGACGTATTTTTCACCTTTGTTGCTGTGACCTCCATTTCCGTGCTACTGAGTAATGTAGATGCGTAATGCAAGGATGAATATATTCATTGAAGTTATTTCTGATTCATTCCAATATGTATGGACACTTTTAAGAGTTTCGTAGTTGGGTAAATATCTTTGGGGAGAATTTATTTCAAAAACACAAATATTAGCCTGTATATCTGTATCTATGTATTGTTACAGTTATATCAGCACTGGCACATTATCCTATAGAAAAGCGACGTAGGACGATAAATATAAAAGAAGCAGTATGTATAAAATGAAAAACTAGTACTGTATGTCTAAAATAAAAAAAAAATAATACGTATAAAACAAAAATAGTATGTGTACATAATTAGTATTTATTAAACAAGATACATCTCCTCTGACGCCGAGAAGATAGAGCATAAAAGATTATATAAAGGAATAAAAGACAGAAAATTATTTACTGTAAGAACAAAGAAAAATTATAGCATAAGAAATAACAAATATAGCACCACCGATTAAGAGAGAGAGAGAGAGACAGCCAGCCATTATATTCGGGCAGAAGAATGCAATAAAGGCAGTAATTCAGACATTGTGTTTATTGCCAGGGCCCGGGGACAAGAGAGAAAACAGTCATATATCGGAGGAATTGCCACAACAAATGATACAGGCAGGACGAAAAAAGGCAAGACTCCTGGACTCTGCCTTGGACGAGTCCAGGAGTCTCACGATTCTGAGGATTCTGCGCGTTTTAATACGCTGCAGGTCAAGTAGTTTTAATTGTTAGATTTAATGCTCTGAGTGCATTGAGGTTTGATAGATGTTTCTATTTACTTATTTATAGGAAATCAGGTCCTGAGATACATACATACATACATATATATATATATATATATATATATATATATATATATATATATATATTATATATATATATATTACATATATATTATATACATACATTATATATATATATATATGTATATATATTCACGCATACATTATATGAAGCATGCAGCAGCTTTAATATATATATATATATATATTCAGAGCTCATGAGACAAAGGCTGGTATTCAAAAAGAAGTACAAGCAGAAAATACTGTACTGACATTTGAGACAAGGCTGGTACCTCGAAAAAAGTACAAGAGAAAAAACTATCGCCATTTGCAATAAAGAAACGAAAAAAAAAAAACCATCTCAACATGTAAGGAAATCGTCTTTGGTTTTATCTCTTCGTCTTTGGTCTCTCTCTCTCTCTCTCTCTCTCTCTCTCTCTCTCTCTCTCTCTCTCTCTTTTTTTTGCCCTGCAATTTGGTAGCACTAAACTTTTTACAATCTGGTTTGCAAGCAACTTCGACAAAGAAGTGTAATTGCATGCAAATGACACAGTCTTTCAAAAACTTAACGAGGCAGGAAAAAGACGGACAGACGCACGGACATACAGGCAGACATGCAGAGAGACAGACAGACAGAAAGACAGACAAGTTTTCAACATGTGTCGTTTGAATAGGAATTTGGTCATAAGTTTAGTTCTGTGATACAGTGGTATGTTTTCTCTTGATAGTGGATCTCAGGAAATGCAGTGTAAAGTTTCTAAATACTTTTGTCATGTTTTGCGCGGGAATTATGCTATTTTAGATGCTAAATGTCCATGTATATGTGTAAGCACAATATATACATGTATATATACGTGTATATATATATATATATATATATATATATATATATATATATATATATATATATATATATAGAGAGAGAGAGAGAGAGAGAGAGAGAGAGAGAGAGAGAGAGAGAGAGAGAGAGAGAGAGAGAGAGAGAGAGATTATATTTAAAAAAATTAAATTAGGAAATAAATGAAACTCAAATAATAAATACACAGTTAATACAATTATTGTGAAAGAGCAGGAAAACTACAGAATATTAAAAAAAGGTAAAAAATGATGCGTGTGTTTAAGCTGAATACAAAATAGAAAAGAGACAGAGAGAGAGAGAGAGAGAGAGAGAGAGAGAGAGAGAGAGAGAGAGAGAGAGAGAGAGAGAGAGAGAGAATAATTTGGAAGTGGGCCAACTCGAAGGAAGACCTCAGGAGCCAGAGGTAGTAAAGGCGGACCCTCATCTAAGTGTTTTGGAAGGAGATCGTGGGAAGATGAAGGCCTTTATCCGAATGACTTGGCTTTCCGTAATATGATACGTTTTCGGGCAGGGCAGGGCAGGGATGCATCCGGGGCAATAAACGTGGGTCCATGCCACAAAATCTATAATAATAATAATAATAATAATAATAATAATAATAATAATAATAATAATATCAGATTTAATACAACTCAATCTGCTAGGCCCTACACCTGGTTAGCGCCGTCAATGCATCTCAAGTGGTGCACTGTAGGCATTACTTCAGGTTCTTTGCAGCGTCCCTTCGGCCCCTAAACTCTGTGCTTAAGCTCGCCGTCGTCCATTCCGGGACAAGCTTCTCCTACCACTCGCCTCCATAAATAGGCAAAATGAATGCACTTTGATCCAAGCTTCGACCTTCTCTTACATTACCTTCCTTTGTAGAGAGTAATAATAATAATAATAATAATAATAATAATAATAATAATAATAATAATAATAATAATAATAATAATACTCAATACTTTGATTGCTTTTCATGCTTGATTAGACCCTGCCTGACGTAACTGTCCTTTTGAGAAGTTATGGAAACACTAATATTAACACTAATAATTAACACTAATACTAATAATATAATAATAATAATAATAATAATAATAATAATAATCAACACCTTGAATATTTTTCACGCGTGATGCTACGGCTATCAATCATCTCTCGATTTCCCTCCCCATCAAAACACGGAGCCTGGAAGTGTAATCAGCGTCTCCTCTTAATTATGGTGCTGTCAAAAACGAATTACCCTTTTTTTTCCCCCTCGGGGTGAATATTATCACCTCGCCTTTCTCATATGAAATTTTCTGCCCGAGTTAATGGTGTCATGTTTGTCAGATGGAGGGGTCGAATTTTATGAAAGGGGGTTCTTCCTTTTGATGATAATGATGATAATGACAATGATAATAATAATGATAATATCCAA
This sequence comes from Macrobrachium rosenbergii, assembly GCF_040412425.1. Lineage (NCBI taxonomy): Eukaryota > Metazoa > Arthropoda > Malacostraca > Decapoda > Palaemonidae > Macrobrachium > Macrobrachium rosenbergii. The sequence continues at coordinate 5,058,443 of NC_089793.1, read as the reverse complement.
TCAGAAATCCGTGGAATCCTTCGTTGTCGAGATTCAGGTTCTTCTGCTTTTCTATTTTCCTTGTAATTTGCTCTTCAGACTCAGCGTCAGCAATTTCCAGGGGGGCGCGAGCCCTAGGGAGAAATAAAAAAATTCTCTAATTATATTCGTTGTTCTCTTAACAAGAGTCGCTAAGAAGCAGTGTCAAGTATCTAATTCATTCCCAAAAGAATAAAAACAACATTTCTCGTTCTCTTTTTTTCTCATTTTCCTTTAAATCTGAGAGGGAACTTTACTCATAGATGCGAGGGGGGCGTGGAGGGAAGGACCAACTCTTAGAGGGGGCGTGGTAGTAAAAAGGTTAAGGACCACTGCATTACAGCATCCTGTGTACAATATAGGATATACTAATTCATTATTTTATCAATGAAACTAATGGTGTAGTCTAAAATGTAATCCAGTCAATCTCTTGATATTTGTGTCATTTTACGCAGGCTTAAAAGCTCGTCATCACTGTTATGACCTTTGAAAACTGCCGAGCCATACTTTTTCAAAGGAAGAGATTGCTAAATAACACCGTACATATCATCAGATATTTTCCTGTATGCGACACAAATTATGCAGGCTATGAATAATCTATAAACAAGAATTTTCCTTCGAAGAACTTAAGCTATGAAAATTCTCTCTCTTTGGGAATTAATATTAATATTAATAATATTGATATTGATATTAATATTAATATTAACATTAAGCTATGAATTTACTCTCTCTTTGGGTATTAATGTTAAGCTTTCTGAGTTGGGAATGATAGGATCAGTTTAAACTAAATTTTTAAAGTCTGTAAATAAATTTTGTAAATAACTTTCACGACTGAATTTGGTGTTAGATTGTCAATAAACAAAAAACAAAACAAATGTAATGCCCTTTGAATACAGAACAAAATTCAGGCTCTTAATTAATACTCATTCAAGTTATGTCGTGGTATTGAAACATTTTTTAAGACTGTAAATGCATTTACGATTGAATTTGATGATAAATTATTTAAGAATGTGAATAAATTTACGATTGAATTTGATGCTGAATTATTTAAGACTGTAAATAAATTTACGATTGAATTTGATGTTAAATTAATTAAGATTAAAAAAATTTACGATTGAATTTGATACTAAATTATTTAAGACTGTAAATAAATTTACGATTGAATTTGAAGATAAATTATTTCAGATTGTAAATACATTTACGCTTGAATTTGATGTTAAATTATTTAAGACTGTAAATACATTTACGATTGAATTTGAACTTTAAGTTAAATTACTTAAGACTGTAAGTAAATCGACGATTGAATTTGATGTTAAATCATAACCAGAGAAAATAAACAAATAAAAAAGCAATGCCCTTTGAACACAGAACGAAATTCAGTGTTCATAATATTCCCCCAAATTTTGTGGGCGGTGGTATCCCGGAAGAATGGAAAGCCGTAAATGAATTTCCGCTGGATGGAAGGCTGCAAAAGTGTGACAACGGCGATAGGAGGATGATTGGCGTTGAAGTAAATTACCTAAATGATGGATTTTGGGCAAGTTTTGAAAATAGGGGAAAAGTCGAGTCTGCACGAGGAGGGAAGTTTTACTTTTGCAGATTTCATTTATGTATATACATATACATACATACATATATATATATATATATATATATATATATATAAATATAATATATATATATATATATATATATATATATATATATATATATATATATATATATATATATATATATAAATATATATATATATATATATATATATATAAACATGACAGGCAAAGTTCAGTACCAAGGCTTTCACGTTTTATTAACGCATCGTCTGGGCAAATGTGTCTCATTTGTGCTTTGACATGCAGATTAAAAACATGAAAGCTTGGTACTGAACTTTCTGCCTGCCATTTTCCTATGATTCGCTTATACATGAAGTCACGTGCATCTACTGTGATTTTTTAAGTTTATATATATTACATATATATATATATATATATATATATATATATATATATATATATATATATATATATATATATATATATATATATATATATATATATAATTTGTGTGTGTGTATACAATTGCTGTACAAAGAACTCTTATTCCATTTACTGAAAATGAAGGATTTCTCATTTTCCATAACTGTATTCAAATAAAGTTCGAGCACACACACACACACACACACGAAGGACGAAGTGGGGTTCGCTAAGCTTCTCTCTGAAGACCTGGATTCTTCTTCGGGAGACAGAAGAATCGGCAAGAACAGAAATGGTTCCGGGGAATCCCTGGATCCCAGCTGGCATCAAGCGACCGTTTCTAAAACTATGGCTCGCTCTCGCGCATATGTGAAGCAGTCATAATCATGAGTTCGTGCAATTGCAAAGTTGTGAGTTTTTGTGAGATGGCACTATCTGCTGTTAATAACAAGTGTGGCTACGGGTTTGGAAATGTTGCCCGTGGATCTACTGGTCACAAATTGGCTTTGTTCTGCGGAACATTGTTTACCCTTGTACGCCTAGGAAAGAAGATCAAATCCCACTGGAAAGAGACACGTGAACCGACACATAATCCGGACGACGACAGTGGCAAGAAGGAGGCTGCGGCATTGAAGGAGGCTTTTGATCGGACTGTTAAGGACCACGAGATTGAAATTCAGATACTCAGAGGTGAAAATTGTCGATTACGAGAAGCGTTGAAGGAAAAGGAAGTCTTGTATGACGAAATGATTGAAAGTATCGACACTCTGAAACGACGAGCTATCGAAAATTTCAAAGGACGGAACGAAGAAGGAGGATCGCATTTGCCCCGGAATTGTTGCCAAGAAGAGGAAGATCATTTCTTGGACATCTTGGAGCAGACGATTAATGATCCAGGAACGGCCGATTTCCCCAATAACTCATCGCTACTACAGAACTCCAGAAGACACAACGTCTATGAGCTGGTCCTGAGTCAAAGAAGGCAGATCGAGAAACTGGCCAAAGAAAATGGTCTGTTGAAAAGGGAAAAGTTAGAGTCGGAACGGAATGAAAACGTCATTAACGGCTTGGAGAACGAAGTCCTGGCTCTGGCTGAAGAACACAGGCAAATGAAAGAAGAAAGTGAAAGGCAAATTCGAGATGTAACGGAGAAGTTAAGAAATCTTCGATGTGAAAATACAGAAAAGGATGTACAGATTGAAAATATTAAAACGGAAAACATTGAACAAAGAGAGAGAATGATGAGATCGCAGAAGGAGCTCAGTGACCTTCACGGACAAAATATGGAAATGAAGATACAAGTTGATCAGCTTAGGAAAGAAAAGGTTGAATATGAAAAGACGATTAACAGAAACGAAAACATGAAAAGCGAAATGGAAAAACAGGTCAATGACCTTAAAGAAGAGCTGGCTAATCTTGAAGTTAAAAATATGGAAAAGGACCAAATGATTGATCAACTTAGGATGGAAAAACTGGAACAGGAAAACGTACTTTGCAGTTTCAAGAGGAAGGTCCAGCATTTTGTTGATGAAAGTAAAAATGTGAAAGAAGAAACGGAAAAACAGATGGACGACCTAAAGGAAAAGCTGGTTACTCTTGAAGATGAAAATAAGGAAAAGGAGCAAATGGTTGATCAACTTAGAATGGAAAAACTGCAACTGGAAAACGCAGTTTGTAGTTTCAAGAGGAAGTGCCAGAATTTTGTTGAAGAAAATGAAAAAATTAAAGACGAAATGGACAAACAGGTGGACGACCTAAAGCAACAGCTGGTTGATCTTAAAGATGAAAATAATGAAAAGGACCAAGTGATTGAACAACTTAGAATGAAAAAAATTAAACAGGAAAAAATGATTTGCAGTCTCGAGAGGAAGGTCCAGGATTTTGTTGAAGAAACTGAAAAAATGAAAGGAAAATTGGAAAAACAGGTGGACGACCTAAAGGGACAGTTGGTTAACCTTGAAGAGGAAAATAAGGAAAAGGACCAAATAACTGATCAAACTTAGAATGGAAAAAATGGAACTTGGAAAAATGCTTTGCAGTTTCAAGAGAGAGGTCCAGTATCTTGCTGAAAAAAATAAAACAATGGAAAGAGAGAAAGAGAGACAAGGAAGAGAAATGGCGGAAGAAATAAATAATCTGAAAAGAGAGCTAGAGCGACTCAGAGAGAAGAACGAAGAAAAGGAAAATGACATAGTAACAGGGCTAGAGAACCTGATAACGAGACTGAAAACAAAGAATTAGATCTGCAAAGAAACGCGAAGGAATGAATGCCCAGGAAAGAGCCAACGGCTGTTCGGCGGATGGACAAACTCTCCCGGCGAGAGTCAACGGCTGACGAGATTCCCCCATCTCGTCAGGCGGAGGAACTCTCACTGGCTAGAGTCAATGGCTGTTCGGCGGATGGACAAACTCTCCCGGCGAGAGTCAACGGCTGACGAGATTCCCCCATCTCGTCAGGCGGAGGAACTCTCACTGGCTAGAGTCAATGGCTGTTCGGCGGATGGACAAACTCTCCCGGCGAGTCAACGGCTGACGAGATTCCCCCATCTCGTCAGGCGGAGGAACTCTCACTAGCTAGAGTCAATGGCTGTTCGGCGGATGGACAAACTCTCCCAACGGCTGACGAGATTCCCATCTCGTCAGGCGGAGTGAACTCTCACTGGCTAGAGTCAATGGCTGTTCGGCGAACGGGCAGACGAGCTCTGAGGGTGAGAGGCAATGGCTGGCGAGGTCCTGGTACCACTTAACATTGGGACGAAAAACTAGTGACAACGGCTGTCATGGAGGGAAGACTGTTCTGGGAGGCAGGACAAGCTCTCAGGGTGAGAGCCAACAGCTGTTAGGGAGGCAGGAGGACAAGCTCTCATGGTGAGAGCCAACAGCTGTTAAGGAGCAGGAGGACAAGCTCTCAGAGGCTGAGGAGCCAGCTCTCATGAGTGAACCAGCTGTGGGAGGCAGGAGGACAAGCTCTCAGGGTGAGAGCCAACAGCTGTTAGGAGGTAGGAGGACAAGCTCTCATGATGAGAGCCAACAGCTGTTAGGAGGCAGGAGGACAAGCTCTCAGGGTGAGAGCCAACAGCTGTTGGGAGGTAGGAGGACAAGCTCTCATGATGAGAGCCAACAGCTGCGAGGAAGAGCAGGGTGAGGACAAGGGACTCCAGGGGTGAGAGCCAACCAGAAGGCCGCCTATAAACCAGAAGGCGCCATAGGCTGAAACCAGGTAGAGGGAAGGCCACAAGCTCAGATGATGAAACCAGAGCCAAAACAGCTGTTAGGAGGCAGAAAGAAGAGCTCTCAGAGTGCAGAAAGCTCTAGCTTCGAGATGCTCTGTCGACAGAAGGTCAGCCAAAGTCGGATATCAGATCTAATCTAGCAGATGTCTTCCTTTCTGGTCATTCTGGGAAAATCAAAGGCCGGTTCTGCAGAAAGAACCACTTCCAGAAGGCCGCTCTTTTCTATAAGATCTCTCTGGAAACCAGATCTAGATGTCTTCCTCTGGTCAGAGGAATAACCAGAAGACCGGCTCTCAGAAAGAAAAACTCTTTCTTTCGAGTATGCTCTGGAAAGACTCAGAAGATCCGTCATGCAAATAGGGATATCTAGATCTAATCAGAAGGCCTTCTGCCCATTCTGTTGAAGAATCTAGAGGCTCCTGCAGAAAGAAGAAAACCAGAAGACTCTTCCAGAAGGAAAACCATGAAATAGTCGGATATCTAGATCTATTCTAGGCTTCCTTCTCATTCTGTTGGAATAATCTAGAAGACCGGTTCTGCAGAAAGAAGAAACTCTATTTCTTTTCGAGTATGCTCTGTCCCTTGATGAAGACTCTTCTTCTAGAAGATCTCTGTCATGTAAAGGGCAAATAGTCGGATATCTAGATCTATTCTAGCAGATGTCTTCCTTCTGGTCATTCTGTTGGAATAATCTAGAAGACCGGTTCTGCAGAAAGAAGAAACTTATTTCTTTCTCGAGTTGCTCTGTCCCTTGATGAAACTCTTCTTCTTCTACAGTATGGATATCTAGATCTAGCAGATGTCTTCCTTCTGGTCATTCTGTTGGATAATCTAGAAGACTCTTCTAAGAAAGAAGAAATTTCTAGAAGATGCTCTGTCATTGATGAAGACTCTTCTTCTAGAAGATCCAGTGGGCAAATAGTCGGATATCTAGATGTTCAGCAGATGTCTTCCCTGGTCATTCTGTTGAATAATCTAGAAGACCGGCTCTGCAGAAAGAAGAAACTCTATTTCTTCGAGTATGCTCTGTCCCTTGATGAAGACTCTTCTTCTAGAAGATCTCTGTCATGCGGGCAAATAGTCGGATATCTAGATCTAATCTAGCAGATGTCTTCCTTCTGGTCATTCTGTTGAAATAATTCTGTCTGCAGAAAGAAGAAACTATTTCTTTCGAGTATGCTCTGTCCCTTGATGAAGACTCTTCTTTCTAGAAGATCTCTGTCATGAAATAGTCGGATATCTAGATCTATTCTAGCAGATGTCTTCCTTCTGGTCATTCTGTTGGAATAATCTAGAAGACCGGCTCTGCAGAAAGAAGAAACTCTATTTCTTCGAGTATGCTCTGTCCTTGATGAAGACTCTTCTAAAATAGTATTCATGTGGGCAAATAATCTAGTCTCATGAAAGACTCTTCTTCTAGAAGATCTCTGTCACATGGGCAAATCTACCTAGCAGATGTCTTCCCCTTCTGGTCATTCTGTTGGAATAATCTAGAAGACCGGCTCTGCAAAAGAAGAAACTCATTTCTTCGAGTATGCTCGTCCTGATGAAGACTCTTCTTCTAGAAGATCTCTGTCATGCGGCAAATAGTCGGATATCTAGATCTCTATTCTGGCAGATGTCTTCCTTCTGGTCATTCTGTTGGAATAATCTAGAAGACCGGCTCTGCAGAAAGAAGAAACTATATCTTCGAGTATGCTCTGTCCTTGATGAAGACTCTTCTTCTAGAAGATCTCTGTCATGTGGGCAAATAGTCGGATATCTAGATCTATTCTAGCAGATGTCTTCCTTCTGGTCATTCTGTTGGAATAATCTAGAAGACCGGCTCTGCAGAAAGAAGAAACTCTATTTCTTCCAGTATGCTCTGTCCCTTGATGAAGACTCTTCTTCTAGAAGATCTCTGTCATGTTGGGCAAATAGTCAGGATATCTAGATCTATTCTAGCAGATGTCTTCCTTCTGGTCATTCTGTTGGAATAATCAGAAGACCGGCTCTGCAGAAAGAAGAAACTCTATCTTCGTATGCTCTGAATGAAGACCTTCTTCAGAAGACTCTCATGCGGGCAAATAGTCGGATATCTAGATCCTAGCAGATGTCTTCCTTCTGGCCATTCTGTTGGAATAATCAGAAAGAAGAAACTATTTCTTCGAGTATGCTCTGTTGGAAGATGAAGACTCTTCTGTCTAGAAGATCTCTGTCATGCGGGCAAATAGTCGGATATCTAGATCTATTCTAGAAGACAGATGCTTCCTTCTGCAGTCATTCTGTTGGAATAATCTAGAAGACCGGCTCTGCAGAAAGAAGAAACTCTATTTCTTCCAGTATGCTCTGTCCCTTGATGAAGACTCTTCTTCTAGAAGATCTCTGTCATGCGGGCAAATAGTCGGATATCTAGATCTATTCTAGCAGATGTCTTCCTTCTGGTCATTCTGTTGGAATAATCTAGAAGACCAGTATCTCTGCAAAAGAAGAAACTCTATTTCTTCGAGTATCTTCCTTCTGGTCATTCTGTCCCGGTTGAGAAAGAAGAAACTCTTCTAGAAGATCTCTGTCATGCGGCAAATAGTCGGATATCTAAATCTAATCTAGCAGATGTCTTCCTTCTGGTCATTCTGTTGGAATAATCTAGAAGACCGGCTCTGCAGAAAGAAGAAACTCTATTTCTTCCCTTGAGTATGCTCTGTCCCTTGATGAAGACTCTTCTTCTAGAAGACCTCTGCAGAAAGAAGAAACGGGCAAAGACTCGGTCATCATGTGGCAAAATAGCCTGACCTAGATTCATTCTAGCAGATGTCTTCCTTCTGGTCATTCTGTTGGAATAATCTAGAAGAAAGAGGAAACTATTTCTTTCTGGCTCGGAAGAGAAGAAACTATATCTATGCTCAGATCCCTTGTTGAAATAATCTAGAAGACCGGGCTCTGGCAGAAAGAAGAAACTTACTTCGAGTATGAATCTTCTTCTTCATGGGCAAATAGTCGGATATCTAGATCATTCTAGCAGATGTCTTCCTTCGGTCATTCTGTTGAACAATCTAGAAGACCGGCTTCTGCAGAAAGAAGAAACTTATCTTCGAGTATGCTCTGTCCCTGATGAAGACTCTTCTTCTAGAAGATACATCTTCTTCTAGCAGATCTGTCATGCGGGCAAATAGTGATCTTCTTCTAGAAGATCTATTCTACAGGATGTGTCTTCCCTTCTGGTCATTCATTCTGTTGAATAAGTATGCTCTGTTCTCGATGAAGATCTCTGGTCATGCGGGCAAATAGTCGAATCTATTATTCTGTCATGGTCATGCTGTTGAATAATCTGTCCCTATTGATATGCTCTGTTCTTGATGAAGACTCTTCTTCTAGAAGATCTCTGTCTTGTCGGGCTAGATCTATACTAATGTCTTCCTTCTCTGGTCATATAATCTAGATCTCTGGCAGAAAGAAGAAACTCTACTAGTAGATGAAGACTCTTCCTCTGTCTGGTCATTCTGTTGGTCATAATCTAGAAGACCGGCTCTGCAGAAAGAAGAAACTCTATTTCTTCCAGTATGCTCTGTCCTTGATGAAGACTCTTCTTCTAGAAGATCTCTGTCATGCAGGCAAATAGTCAGCAAGTGTCTTCTTCCTTCTGGTCATAATAATCTAGAAGACCGGTCTATTCTAGCAAGATGTCTTCCTTCTGGTCATTCTGTTGGAATAATCTAGAAGACATTCTGGCTCTGCAGAAAGAAGAAACTATATTTCGAGTATGCTCAGTCCCTTGATGAAGACTTTCTCTCTGTCATGCGGGCAAATAGTTGGATATCTAGATCTGTGTCTTCCTTCTGGTCATTCTGTTGGAATAATCTGAAGACCGGCTCTGCAGAAAGAAGAAAACTATCTTCGGAGTATGCTCGACTCTTGATGAAGACTCTTCTTCTAGAAGATCTCATGCGGGCAAAATAGTCGGATATCTAGATCTATTCTAGCAGATGTCTTCCTTCTGGCCATTCTCTGTTGAATAATCTAGAAGACCGGCTCTGCAGAAAGAGGAAACTATTTCTTCGAGTAGCCCTGTTCCTTGATGAAGATTCTTCTAGAAGACTCAGCAGGCAAATAGGTCGGATATCTAGATTCATTCTAGCAGATGTCTTCTTCTGGTCATTCTGTTGGAATAATCTAGAAGACCGGCTTCTGCAGAAAGAAGAAACTCTTATTTCTTCGAGTATGCTCTGTCCCTTGATGAAGACTCTTCTTCCTGTCATGAACAGTCGGATATCTCTATTCTAGCAGATGTCTTCCTGGTCATTCTGTTGAATAATCTAGAAGACCGGTTTGCAGAAAGAAGAAACTCTATTTCTTCGAGTATGCAGTGAAGCTCTGTCCCTTGGGCAACATGAAGACTATCTCCGGCTATCAGTATGCTCTGTCCCTTGATGAAGACTCTTCTTCTAAAGACTAGTCGGATATCTATCAATTCTAGCAGATGTCTTCCTTCTGGTCATTCTGTTGGAATAATCTAGAAGACCGCTCTGCAGAAAGAAAAACTATATCTTCCAGTATGCTCTGTCCCTTGATGAAGACTCTTCTTCTAGAAGATCTCTGTCATGCGGGCAAATAGTCGGATATCTAGATCTATTCTAGCAGATGTCTTTCCTTCTGGTCATTCTGTTGAATAATCTAGAAGACCGGCTCTGCAGAAAGAAGAAACTAATCTTCCAGTCTTCTGTCCCTTGATGAAGACTCTTCTTCTCTAGAAGATCTCAATATGGGCAAATAGTCGGATATCTAAATCTACTCTAGCAGATGTCTTCCTTCTGGTCATTCTGTTGGAATAATCTAGAAGACCGGCTTGCAGAAAGAAGAAACTATCTTCCAGTATGCTCAGTCCCTTGATGAAGACTCTTCTTCTAGAAGATCTCTGTCATGCGGCAAATAGTCGGATATCTAGATCTATTATTCTAGCAGGTGTCTTCCCTTCTGGTCATTCTGTTGGAATAATCTAGAAGACCGGTTTGCAGAAAGAAGAAACTCTATTTTTCGAGTATGCTCTGTCCCTTGATGAAGACTCCTAGAAGATTCTTTCAGAAGACGGCGGCAAAGAGTCGGATATCTAGATCTATTTCTAGCAGATGTCTTTCCTTCTGGTCATTCTGTTGGAATAATCTGAAGACCGGCTCTGAGAAAGAGGAAACTATTTCTTCGAGTATGCTCGTCCCTTGATGAAGACTCTTCTTCTTAGAAGATCTCTGTCATGTGGGCAAATAGTCGGATATCTAGATCTGTTCTAACAGATGTCTTCCTTCTGGTCATTCTGTTGAAATAATCTAGAAGACCGGCTCTGCAGAAAGAAGAAACTCTATGCTGTCCCTTGATGAAGACTTCTTCTAGAAGATCTCTGTCATGGGGCAACAGTCGGATATCTAGATCCTTCTAGCAGATGTCTTCCTTCTGGTCATCATTCTGTTGGAATAATCTCCGGTTCTGCAGAAAGAAGAAACTCTATTTCTTCGAGTATGCTCTGTCCCTTGATGAAGACTCTTCTTCTAGAAGATCTCTGTCATGGGGCAAAATAGTCGGATATCTAGATCTATTCTAGCAGATGTCTTCCTTTCTGGTCATTCTGTTGGAATAATCTAGAAGACCGGTTTCCAGAAAGAAGAAACTCTATTTCTTCCAGTATGCTCTGTCATGAAGACTCTTCTTCTAGAAGATCTCTACCAGTATGTGGCAAATAGTCGAATATCTAGCTTTCTTCAGTATGTCTCCTGGTCATTCTGTTGAATAATCTAGGAAGACCGGCTCTGCAGAAAGAAGAAACTCTTCGAGTATGCCCTGTTCCTGATGCAGATCTCTGTCATGCGGGCAAATAGTCGGATATCTAGATCATTCTACAGATGTCATTCTGTTGGAATAATCTAGAAGACCGGTCGGAAAGAAGAAACTATTTCTTCGATATGCTCTGTTCATGAAGACTCTTCTTCTAGAAGATCTCACAAGTGTGGGCAATAGTCTTCCTTCAGATGTCTGGTCATTCTGTTGGAATAATCTAGAAGACCGCTCTGCAGAAAGAAGAAACTCTATTTCTTCGAGTATGCTCTGTCTGATGAAGACTCTTCTTCTAGAAGATCTCTGTCATGCAGGGCAAATAGTCCGGATATCTAGATCTATTTAGCAGATGTCTTCTCTTCTGGCCTGGTTCTAAGGAAGGACCTAGAAGACCGGTTTGCAGAAAGAAGAAACTCTATTTCTTCCAGTGTCTTCCCTTGATGAAGACTCTTCATTCTGTTGCGGGCAAATAGTCGGATCTAGATCAAGCAAGTGTCTTCCTTCTGGTCATTCTGTTGGAATAATCTCTTGCAGAAAGAAGAAACTCTATTTCTTCGAGATGCTCTGTCCATTGATGAAGACTCTTTCTTTCTAGAAGATCTCCGTCATGCGGCAAATAGTTGGATATCTAGATCAATTCTAGCAGATGTCTTCCTTCTGGTCATTCTGTTGGAATAATCTAGAAGACCGGCTCTAGAAAGAAGAAACTTCTTCGAGTATGCTCTGTCCCTTGATGAAGACTGTCTTCTAGAAGATCTTCATGCGGCAAATAGTTGGATACATCTAGTCAATTCTAGCAGATGTCTTCCTTCTGGTCATAATAATCTAGAAGACCGGTCTGCAGAAGAAGAAACTCTATTTCTTCGAGTATGCTCTGTCCCTTGATGCACACTCCTTCAGAAGATTCCCGTCAGGGGCAAATAGTCGATGATCTTCTAGAGAGATCTCTTCTGTCAATAATCTAGAAGACCCTCTCAGAAAGCAAGTATGCCCTGTCCCTGAGAAGACTCGGATATTTAGCGGGCAAATCTATTCCTTCATTCTAGCAGATGTCTTCCTCTGGTCATTCTGTTGGAATAATCTAGAAGACCGGCTCTGCAGAAAGAAGAAACTCTATTTCTTGAGTATGCTCTGTCCCTTGATGAAGACTCTTCTTCTAGAAGATCTGTCATGCGGGCAAAAAGTCGGATATCTAGACTATCTAAGATGTCTGTCATTCTATTGGAATAATCTAGAAGACCGGTCATCAGAAAGAAGAAACTGCTATTTCTTCGAGTATGCTCTGTTCCTGATGAAGACTCTTTCATGAAGATCTCTGTCTTGTGGCAAATAGTCGGATATCTAGATCTTTCTAGCAGATGTCTTTCTGGTCATTCTGTTGGAATAATCTAGAAGACCGTCAGCAGAAAGAAGAAACTATATCTTCGAGTATGCTCTGTCCCTTTTGATATAGAAGATCTCTGTCATGCGGCAAATAGTCGGATATCTTGATATTCTAGCAGATGTCTTCCTTCTGGTCATTCTGTTGGAATAATCTAGAAGACCGGCTCTGCAGAAAGAAAAACTATTTCTTCCAGTATGCTCTGTGATGAAGACTCTTCTCTTCTAGAAGATCTCTATCATGCGGCAAATAGTCGGATATCTAGACTATTTCTCCTAGCAGATGTCTTCCTTCTGGTCATTCTGTTGGAATAATCTAGAAGACTAAGAAAGAAGAAACTATATCTTCGAGTATGCTCTGTCCCTTGATGAAGACTCTTCTTCTAGAAGATATGCGGCAAATAGTCGGATATATATTCTATCATGGTCATTCTGTTGGAATAATCTAGAAGACCGGTATCTATTTCTTCCAGTATGCTCTGTCCCTTGATGAAGACTCCTTCTTCTAGAAGATCTCTGTCATAAATAGTCGGATATCTATATTCTAGCAGGTGTCTTCTTCTGGTCATAATAATCTAGAAGACCGGCTCTGCAGAAAGAAGAAACTCTACTAGTATGCTCTGTCCCTTGATGAAGACTCTTCTTCTAGAAGATTCTCGTCATGCGGGCAAATAGTCGGATATCTAGATATTCTAGCAGATGTCTTCCTTCTGGTCATTCTGTTGGAATAATCTAGAAGACCGGCTAGAAAGAAGAAACAATCCGAGTATGCTCTGTCCTCGATGAAGACTCTTCAGAAGATTTATGTGGGCAATAGTTGGTTTAGATCACAACAGATGTCTGGTCATTCTGGAATAATCTAGAAGACCTTGGGAAAGAGGAAAACTAATGCCTCTGTCCCTTGATGAAGACTTTTTAAAAGATCTAAAATAGTCGGATATCTAGATCCTAGCAGATGTCTTCCTTCTGGTCATTCTGTTGGAATAATTCTAGAAGACAGAAAGAAGAAACTTATTTCGAGTATGCTCTGTCCCTGATGAAGACTTTCTCTCTCTCTCTAGATCTCTATCTCTCTTCTGGTCTTCTGTTGAATAATCTAGAAGACTCTCTCTATTTCTCTGAGTATGCTCTCTCTCTCTCTCTCTCGGACAAATAGTCTAGATCTGTTTTAGCAGAGGTCATCTCGCCTATAGTGCACCGGCATGAAGTGCACTGACTGCAGTAACTTCTACGGTGTGCAAGGTTGAAGAGTTAGATATAAATATATATATATATATATATATATATATACATATATATATATATATATATATATATATATATATATATATATATATATATATATATATATATATATATATATATACATACATACATACATACATACATACACATACTGTCAGCAGAGATTACAAACTATGGCTTTCTGAAGCTGATGATTGTAGTGTCATAATTGTCTCGAATCTGGAGCAGTTTCTCTCTCTCTCTCTCTAACCCACGTTATTCAAGGTTGAATTAGATATAAAGAAATTGAAATATATGGCAAATTGTCTCTGGAAATAAATTGGTAACAAAAAGCAGTAATTCACTTCTGGATTATGCTTGAATACACATCTGTACCTGTATTTTTTTTTTCTCTCTCTCTCTCTCAAAAAGACGAAAATAAAGTATTAGTTTATGTTTCGTTGGCATTAATTTATTTCTGGGTTATGTTCGAGTACTATTATATACCCGTGTTTCTGGGCGCTCTCTCTCTCTCTCTCTCTCTTGATCCTGACAGATGGTGGAAGGAATCCGCTTTATCATGGCCCAGCCTTTAACTTGTAATTAAGGCGGATCATGCGGCTCCTCCTTTATCCAGAGATAAGCAGCAACTCGGAGGAAGAAATGAAAAGCTTTCTACCATACAAAACGGGCCTCGAGTCATCCAGAGAGATTTGTACGCCCTCCGAAAGCTATTTACCCAACTCAGAACCATTTCTTCTTTTTCAGATAATTTATATCTAAGTCAGAGTGCGATTATTTTAGTCTGTTTTGGTTTTCTGATTTTCGTTTTAATTAATGGATAAGGCTCCTTCCGTCAGTGCACCTCGCGCAGAGCACTGTAGGCATTAATAAGGTTTTTTTTGCAGCGTCCCTTCGGGCCCTAACTGCAACCCCTTTCATTCCTTTTACTGTACCTCCATTCATATTGTCTTTCTTCCATCTTGCTATCCACCCTCTCATAACAACTGTTTCATAGTGCAGCTGCAACATTTTCCTCCTGTTACACCTTTCAAACTTTTTTACTGTCAGTTTCCGTTTTAGCGTTGAATGACTTCACAGGTCCCAGCGCTTGGCCTTTGGGCTAAACTACACGTATATTCCATTCCTTTATTAATTACTTTATATCCTTAACTTTGTTTGATCGAGAGAACTTAGGTTGAAAATCCCGCTGTTGTGTTATGTCTGCTTACGCCCTTTTTCCCCTTTAGAAGGGTGTGACGAAAACGGTCTCTCTCTCTCTCCTCAGAAATTCCATCGGTGCCGAAACTCAGGAGAGAAATATATCGTCGATTTTGACCTACTTGTAATTCATGAGATATGATTCAACTGACTTTGTTCCCCTGACCTGATCTGATCTGATCTGATCTCTCTCTCTCTCTCTCTCTCTCTCTCTCTCTCTCTCTCTCTCTCTCAGGGCTCCTATACAATTGAGAGACAGGACCTACCCATCCCATTTACATAGTCGTGTAATCCTTTTGATGTTATTCGCATTGGAAAAGAGGCAACTACTTTCCCTTAACTTTTACGAAATAGGTGTCATGAAAGAGAAAGTAATTGCTTGATTTTACCGTAACACACCTGTTCCGTGAAAGTTAAAAGAAGGTACAGTAGGTGTTTTCTTGCTGAAGTTTCATATCTCATTCAAGATTTAATTCTTCTGATTTCAAACAATATTCCAGTCCAGACAGTCTTTTACAAAGCTTTCAGAGTCTCCATTCTAAGTCAGACAGCGCATGAATGGGTTACTGATTCACTCCAAGTTCTGATACAGTACGGCTTAAAAGTGTAATGCTACAAGGATTATTTCTTTATTGAAAGTGAATGCGTCATTCTTTGTTCCTAGTTTACGATTTTTATTGTCTTGAGTATCTCTTCCTTCACCAGTACATAAGAGGCACAGCTGAAGTTAACCAATGACTTCCTGTGAATAGCACTTTTTTAGTTTTTTGTAAAAAAAAACTATTGTGCCGGCATTGTCTGTCCGTCCGCACTTTATTTTGTCCGCACTTTTTCTGTCCGCCCTCAGATCTTAAAAACTACTGAGGCTAGAGGGCTGCAAATTAAAATGTTGACCATCCACCCTCCAATCACCAAACATACCAAATTGCAGCCCTCTAGTACCAATATTTTTTCTTTTATTTAAGGTTAAAGTTAGCCATAATCGTGCTTCTGGCAACGATATAGGATAGGCCACCACCAGGACGTGATTAAAGTTTCATGGGCTGCGGCTCATACAGCATTATACCGAGATCACCGAAAGATAGATCTATTTTCGGTGGCCTTGATTTTACGGTGTACAGAAAACTCGACTGCGCTGAAGAGACTTCGGCTCATTTTCTACTTGTTCTTTCCTTGGCCTGATATTATGGTCATTCGGGTAGTACACAATCACTCTGACACTATACCACAGGGAAATAGATAACTGCGGGTAAATCTTGGCCGGTTTTGGTTGAATTTCTAAGCCATCTCTATCACAATCTCTCAGCCTTCTGACAATGGCTTAAAAATAAAGCCGAAACCGGTCATGATTCACAAAAAGTGTTTTTTCTGTGGAAACGAGTTTATATATATATATATATATATATATATATATGCATATACAATGTATATATATTTATATAAATGTAAATACATTTTGTGTATATATATATATATATATATATATATATATATATATATATATATATATATATATATATATATATATATATATATATATATATATATATAGTCTGAATCAATAATCATATATATATATATGTGTGTGTGTGTGTGTGTGTGTACGTAATCCTCTTATCGTCCTTATCAAAGGAACCCTTGTCAATTTCCCTCCCTCTTTATCTGTTTTTAATTACCACTCCTCACTCTTCCACTCCCCTTGCGCCCTTTGATCCCACCCCCAATCAGGAATCCTTGGCGACGTTTTAATGAACCGTCCGCGGTTCCCAAGATCCTTGTGACGACCCACTGGGACGTTGAGAAAGTTCCCGTCTAAAGACCCCAAGGAAAAAGACCTCAAAGAGAAATACTCAAAAGAGAAAGAACCAGAAGAGAAAGACCTCAAAGATAAAGACCCAAAAGAGAACGACCCAGAAGAGAAAGACCTCAAAGATAAAGACCCAAAAGAGAAAGACCCGAAAGAGAAGACCCAGAAGAGAAAGACCCTGAGGAGAAAGACCTCAAAGATAAAGACCCAAAAGAGAAAGACCCAAAAGAGAAGACCCAGAAGAGAAAGACCCTGAGGAGAAAGACCTCAAAGATAAAGACCAAAAGAGAAAGACCCAAAAGAGAAGACCCAGAAGAGAAATTCCTCAAAGATAAAGACCCAAAAGAAAAAGACAAAAAAAGAGGAAGACCTCAAAGAGAACGACCCAAAAGAGAAAGACCCAGAAGAAGAAGGCGCAGAAGAGGAAGACCCAAAAGAGAAAGACCCCAAAGAGACCTCGAGTGATGGATGACCAGATGGGGAAAAGTTGAAAGACGTTGAAAGACTTTTTTAAAATTACCTTCGACTTCCAGAGGAGACTTTTAAATAAATGAGCCGTTAAGTATTTTACGAGGGGGGGTGGGTAGAGTTGTCTTTTAGTCTTCTTTTCACAGGGTTTTTCAAATGGGGATGTTTGTTCTTGATTGTGAAATGAAGTGTGGATGCGTTTGTCATTGTGGACATTTATTGAGCGTGATCTGTTCCAGGGTAAAGTTCGTAGTTTCTTAATAATAATAATAATAATAATAATAATAATAATAATAATAATAATAATCACATAATAATAATATAATATACTGAAATATAATATATATATTTATATATATATATATATATATATATATATATAAATATATATAATATATATATATATATATTCAAATGTATGTTTTCTCTTACATCAGTGGGAATTTTTCACCAGCAATAATAATAATAATAATAATAATAATAATAATAATAATAATAATAATAATACTTAATTTATTCCAAATCAGTAGAGGCAATGAAAATAATATCCAGAGGGCAAAAAATACCATCATTTACACTGATAGCAATAATAACCATAATAAGAAAAACAAGATTCCTTTAAGAGAACTTGTGGGGCTCCTGACGTCCATAATACTGGGAAAGTCGAGAGAGTAATGACCTCGATATCCAGCGGGAAGACTTAAGGGGACCTCCTATAAATTGATAGGAAAGTTAAACATTGGCTGTTTTACGTCGTAACATTTGTCCGAAGCTTTATAGGGATTTTAGCGTTCCGTTTTCTGACTTCCTAGATAGTCTTCTCTTTTCCATTTATGTGGCGTGCCTTGGGCCTATAGCTGCACCCCTTTTTAATCTTTTATTTGACATTAATTCACTTTTTCGTTTCCTTTACCTTGCTGGCCAGCCTCTCTGACTGTTAGTGTCTCAGTGTAACTGTAGGGTCTCTCTCTCTCTCTCTCTCTCTCTTTCACATACCTTTTTGCTTATCATTTCCGTGCGGAAGAATGAACGGACAATGTAACCTTGTGATATCTATTATAAGCAGATTCAGAAACTAACGGAGGAATCTCTGATTATCATAAAGCCATAATTAGGTGAAAAGACTGAGATCTCGTTTAAAATCTCTCTCTCTCTCTCTCTCTCTCTCTCTCCTCTCTGAATCTCTCTCTACGATCCATACGATCCCCTATTATATTAGTTTATATTCAGAGATCTTTAATAATTTTTCCTCATTCGTCTAAGTTTCAAATTTAGTTCGGCATCCATCACTTTCCTTAAGTTTTGTAATCATTGATTCCCTTTGTAATCATTGATTCCCTATGTAGCCTAATTCACCATTTCCCTAAGCATCCCCTGCATAATTCATCCTTTCCCTAAGCCTTCCCTAAATAATTCATCCTTTCCCTAAGCATCCCATATATAATTCACCCTTACCCTAAGCATTCCCTATATAATGCAACCTTTCCCAAAGCATTCTCTATATAATTCACCCTTTCTCTAAGCATCCCTTATATAATTCAACCTTTCCCTAAGCATCTCCTATATAATTCATCCTTTCCCTAAGCATTCCCTATATAATTCATCCTTTCCCTAACCATTCCCTAAGTAATTCATCCTTTCCCTAAGCATTCTTTACATTTTCCCTAAGCATCCCCAATATAATTCATCCTTTCCCTAAGCATTCCCTATATAATTCATCCTTTCCCTAAGCAATCCCTATATAATTCACCCTTTCCCTAAGCATCCCCTATATAATTCACCCTTCCCCTAAGCATCCCCTATATAATTCACCCTTTCCCTAAGCACCCCCTTTATAATTCACCCTTTCCCTAAGCATCCCATATATAATTCGTCCTTTCTCTAAGCATCCCCTATATAATTCATCCTTTCCCTAAGCCTTCCCTAAATAATTCATCCTTTCCTTAAGCATTCCCTATGTAATTCATCCTTTCCCTAAGCATCCCCTATATAATTCATCCTTTCCCTAAGCCTTCCCAATATAATTCATCCTTTCCCTAAGCATTCTATATATATAATTCACCCTTTCCCTAAGCATTCCCTATATAATTCATCCTTTCTCTAAGCATTCCCTATTTAATTCATCCTTTCCCTAAGCATTCCCTATAAAATTCACCCTTTCCCTAGTTTAGTCCCCAGCTTAGCCTAACATCCACCACTTTCGAATTCATCCACGACTTCCTCACTCGCTACCACACCCCTTAACGGCATCCTGCCGGGCAGGTGTTCATTCACTTTTAGTTTTCTGTAAAAGAAAACTGTTGTGGCTTTGTCTGTCCGTCCGCACTTTTTCTGTCCGCCGGCACATGCTAAAAACTACTGAGGCTAGAGGGCTGCAAATTGGTATGTTGATCATCCACCCTCCAATCATCAAACATAACAAATTGCAGACCTCTAATCTCAGTAGTTTTTATTTTATTTAAGGTTAAAGTTAGCCATAATCGTGCGATTGGCAACGATATAGGATGTGCCACCACCGGGCAGTGGTTAAAGTTTCGCGGCACTCGGCTCATACAGCATTATACCGAGACCACCGAAAAATAGATTTATTGTCGGTGGCCTTGGTTATACGCTGTAGCAGCTGTACAGAAAACTCTTGCGCCGAAGAAACTTCGGCGCATTTTTTTATACATATTACCCTTGGATATTCAGTGGCCATTTCAAGGGCACTTCATTTTCATGGCACAGGCGCCGCCCGCCGAGGAAACATCTGGGGCCCGATTAGCTGAACGAGTCATGGCGATGTTGCAAATGTTGTAATGGATTGAATTACAGCAAATCACTTTGGTAACTCATCAGTAACTGAGCTATAAATTATTGGATTCATGTTAACCGGATACGTATTACCAAGTGGCTTTAGCTCCGGATGACGAGTTTAATGAATGCAACATTTGATTCGTTAATTAGTAATTGTGTAATGTATCGTAATTTATCGTAATTACGACGCGTCACTGCTGACTTATATGACTTTAGTTAATTGTACAAATTAAACGAATATATATTAGCACTCTATTCAAAACCCAGGGCCTAATAGGTCTCATTATGTTAATGTTAGTGACGGCCAGTGTTGCTAGTTCCGTGGAAAAGGCATATTCTCAATGATTATTTCACGGATCAAACCAGCGTTATTTTTCGTTATTTCTCGCCCTCTGATGAATGAATAACATTACAGATCGCTAAGACATCTCATTCTAATCCGTGTGAACTAAATCACAAGGCCAAATATAGACAAAGAACAAAAATAAACATTCAATATTTGTATTTTTTCTCTTTTTATAATTTCAGTTTTATTACCGTGGAAAATTCGGGCCAATACCCTCAAACACCAAGCTCTTATCTTGCCAAGACAAGAAAACAAAGAGAGAGAGAGAGAGAGAGAGAGAGAGAGAGAGAGAGAGAGAGAGAGAGAGAGAGAGAATCATCTTGCAAAGACACTAAATATGAAGTGATACATTTGA
>NC_089793.1:4997823-5030323 GCF_040412425.1 Macrobrachium rosenbergii | reverse complement strand
TAATAATAATAATAATAATAATAATAATAATAATAAACTGATGATAATTACAGACTGGTAATAATCATAATTATTCTCAAGGTTATTTTTTCCTATCATTATCATGCTTAGCCTACTACGGTGGAAGGGAACTTGTAAAACTGCATCATTAAAGGAACAATTTTTAAATATTGTCGAATCGTGGATTATTGCGGACAATATTCCTTGTAGGACTGGAAGTAATAATGAGGGATACTAATTTAGAATGCAAATTTATCAATGGATTGTTTCTTAACTGCAACATATACACACAATATATATATATATATATATATATATATATATATATATATATAATATATATATATATATATATATATATATATATATATATATATATATATATATATATATATATATATATATATATATATTATATATTATATACAGAAAATAACGTCACATATTCAGAGCATGAGTCCAGAATAAAAAAGGAAGGGAAAACATTAAAGGAAGAATGGAAATGAAAACAAAGAAACGAAAAACGAAAACAGGAACAAAGAAAAAAAATAAACATTTAAAAAGTGTAAAAGAATCTGTAAAAAAAGAAAACATGAAAGGAAATAAAAATAAGAAGAACTAAAAAACGCAAACAGAATAAAGATAAAAAAACTTTGAAAAAGTGTAAAGGAATCTGTATAGAAAAGATTGCAAAAGCCATAAAGAACCAAATTATGAAAAAGTAAAGCCGAATCAGATCAACTGCACGAGCCCTATCAAGAAATCCCCTGGATGGTGGTTAACATAAGACGCCCATTAAAGGAGCAAAAAAAAAAAAAAAAAAACTTCCGGGAGTTTAATTTTGATTGATGACGGTTCAGGGAGGGCATGGAAATAGGGCTCAAAAGGGGGAGGGGGTTGGGAGGGGAGGGGGAACTACTTTGACTCATTTCACATGGGGGCGGAATAAATCAGATGGTTTTCGAAGGAGAAAAATGGACGAGAAAAAGATATGGCAAGGAATGGAAAGGATGGTTAGATCATTCTGAATCTACAATACGGACGTTTTTTTACGACGCTAACTTTTTATGACCGAAATAAAACAGCTGGAATGTACGTTCACCACTTTGACTTTAAAAAAATAAGTATCTATCAAGTACGCGTCGACTAAGAGTAGGTTACTTTAAAAATCTAGATTTTACTCATGCTGATTCTTCTCAGCAAAAATTTATTTACAGTCAAAAACAGCTGGTATGAATCCAGATTTTACTCATGTTGATTCTTCTCAGCAAAAATTATTTGCAATACAAACAAGTAAAAATTGCGCTGAAGTTTCTTCAGCGCAATCGAGTTTTCTGTACAGCCGCTACAGCGTACAATCAAGGCCACCGAAAACAGATCTATCTTTCGGTGGACTCCGTATAATGCTGTATGAGCCGCGGCCAAAGAAACTTTAACCATGGCCCGGTGACGGCCTATCCTTTAACGTTGCCTGACGCACTATTATGCTAACTTTAACCTTAAACGAAATAAAAACTACTGAGGCTACAGAGCTGCAATTTGGTATGTTTGATGACTGGAGGGTGGATCATCAACATACCAACTTGCAGCCCTCTAGCCTCAGTAGTTTTTAAGATCTGAGGGCGGACAGGGTATGCATTCCTAAATTTGCCCTCTGCCTGAATTAAAGAGAAGCATGAATGTATGTGTATGGGCAGTACCTATACATACAGCCTATACATATAGCATACACAAAATGTACCTATAGACCTGACTGTGACCAGGCCACATGGTATAAATTTAGCTCATGACTTGTGAATGGGCATATAGTCCTCTTACGAAATGGGTCTCCCAAAAACTCAGAATCGGCTGCATTTGGACGATAATTAAATTTCCTTTCACTATTTTACCAATTGAAATTTTAGTCCTTGTAGTTTTTCACACCAAACAAAAACCTAAGGATAGAAAGAGATGTAAAAGAAAAATTTTTCAGTAAAAAAAATTTTAAGTAAAAAAAAAAAAATTTCCCACAAAAAGTTATCCTTTCCAACTATTCTTCACCTCCCGCAAAGTCTCTCACTCTTTTACTTTTTTTTTTTTTTTGAGGGGAAGAAAAATCATTGGGGTTCCTCATTAAGATTTGTACCTTTTTTCTTTAGCGAGAGCAAATTGAATTACCATCCTTTCATCCTCTAATTCTTTTTGTCTAATCTTTTTATTTCACTGTGGAAAGTGCTGATGACGACGGCGGGAAGGCGAATTTAGTCATTTGTTTGTTTGTGAGTGCAGGCCGACGGAAGGGGCAACTTAATAAGCGTGTAAATATGCATATATATATATACTGCATATATATATATATCACATTAAATATATACATACATATATATGTGTATATATATATATATACATATATATATATGTGTATATATATATATATATATATATATACCTCTTTTAAATAGTAACATTTATTAAAAGAGTAAGGAATCAAAGAAAATTCCAGATCTTGTTAACTGATATAATAACGTTGTTAAACATTACAACCCCGGGAATGACGATTATTCATATTGTGGAAGAAAGGAATCTCTTCCTAAATTTGTAATTATTTGATTATTTTCTTTTATCTTCATTTACTTTAAAAGACCTTACCTCATTGGTTTTCATCAAATATATTTATTTAAATTTTAACGCCCTTTATCATCAAAGAAATGTTTTCTATCTTATATATTATCATTAAATGTCATATATTACAAATTATATATTATATGTGTATTATATGTTATGTGATGAAATACCTTATCATATATTATCTGATATACATTTAAACATTTGAATTCACATATGTTTTCGTTCATTTTGTAACATAATATATAATGTATATTATAATGCTTATCATATATTATACATTACGTATTACATATAAATAGGCTAATATATATTACTATTTGATGAAATGTCTTATTACCTATTATTTGATAAAACATTCGAAATTACCAAATTTTTCGTTCATTTTATAATATATATTATATGTATAATATATAATAATACTTATCATATATTATACATCATATATCATATACAGTATGTATTATACTTCATTATTTGCTTAAATATTATATTATATATAATTTATAAATAATTAGAAATTCAAAAATTTTAAAATTAATTTTGTAATATATAATATATAATGTATAATATCTAATAATGCATATCATATATCTATTAAACATTATATGTATTACATATTACCATTTGATGAAATGTCTTACTGCGCATTATTATTCAATGAAGCAACTGAATGAAACTTTTTTTCAGTCATTTTATAATTTTGATTCTCTTGGTTTGTCTTTCACTCAACTCTCTCTCTCATCTCCCCTCTCTCATATTTAATTAACTGCGTAATGACCCTCGCATCCCATTCAAAGTCCCGAGGAGACAAATTAGTGTGGCACACAGAGAAAAAGAAAAGAGAGAAAGAGAAGAAGTACATAAGGCGAGATTAAAAATAAAGAGTTAATCTTCAGTTCAATGAAAGGATGTGTTCAATGCAGGATGAATGCTCTTCTCAGGATGATGTAAATTGTAATTCATAGCTCACTCTTTCACGATGGTGATAAAGTTGTCGTGAAACGAAAATCACAAAAAAATTAAAATCTCGCGATGAAATTTTTTTGAGATGAAATTTGAAATTTCAATTAGGCTACTGTTTCCTTGGTGTCTCATTTGTTCTACTAAGTGAGAAGTGAACAAATACATTTATGAAGAATACACTTATATATACCAGTGTCTATCTATCTATCTAGCTATATATATATAATAATAAATACATACACACAATATATATATATATATATATATATATATATATATATATATATATATATATACACACACAAGATTATATTATTATATAATATATATACAGTATATATATCTATAGTGTGTACATATAGCCTATATATATGCATTTATTTACTTATTTATCTATTTATATTTGAATCCTCAGAGCCAAGAGAGCTGAACACTAGCTTCACCAATGAATAGAGCGGACCGGTTGGGACGTGTTTGATTACAGTTTAATGTACCTCTGTTGACATAAATTGCCCTTATGTACCTGGTAGATATTCAACTGCAATGAGCCACTTACACGAAATTTCAGAAAAATATCCCATGCACGACTGTCTGGATGTGAGTGAAATTTTGTATTAAAGCGAATAAGCGTGTACATTGATTTTTCTTTATAATCAGCCAATCAAAAGTAAACAAAAAATACTTATAATTATGAGAATAAACACAAAACAGAATGTTTTGTGAGTTCAAACTGAGAGAAATGGTTCTCCAATAATAACGAGCCAAAATAACAAGATATCACTTTACTGCCCAATACACTTTGATGTTGTATACTGTAATTACCCCGGTACATAACGTGAATTACAGTTCCTAATGTGAAATTATAATTAACAGACACAATAATCATGACTGGAATTGGCCCTGTCACAATTAACGCTGCCATAACATAACACCTATCATTAATCGGCGAGATCATTAGGTACAAATTATAATCTGTAAATAATGGGAGGGGAAGCAGTTACGTGAGATTGGTCTCTGTATGTGTATGTGTGTTTATGTACCGGTATGTTTGTATGCATGTATGTATATACATATATATGCATGTATACCTACAAATATATATAGTATACATATATGCATACATACATATATATATATATATATATATATATATATATATATATATATATATATAGTTTTATTTATATACACACACATATATACGTATGTATAGAAACTTTATCACATACACCCAAAAAATTTTTTGTATTTGCAAATGTTAAGCCACAAATTTCCTTTAATATTCTGTTCACTATACCTCGGGAATAACTTACACCCAATGGGACGAAGCGCTGAACAGAACAGAATCTAGAATTTAGGCCAAAGGCCAAGTGCTGGGGCCTATGATTTAAGTCACTGAGCGCTGAAAGGGAAACTGACAGAAAGTAGGGTTGAAAGGTGTGACAGAAGGAAAACCTCGCAATTGCATTATAAAACAATTGTTGGAGAGGGTGGAGAGTCAGATGGAAGAAAGAGAATATGATCTGAGGTACGGTAAAAGGAATGGAAGAGGTTGCATCCAGGAGCCGAAGGCACGCTGCGAAGACCCTTAAGTAATGCCTACAGTGCACCACGTGAGGTGCACTGATGGCATTAACCACCAAAGGGGCCCCTTGGGTGTAAGTTATTACCGAGATATAGAGAATTGGATATTAAACGAAATTTGTGGTTTGATATTTGAGAATACATACATATATAATATATATATATAATATATATATATATATATATATATATATATATATATATATATAATGTATATATATACGATTTCAAACAATAAGACACAAATAACCTATCAATGTCGAATTCACTTCATCTTATGAACAACATAACAAAAAGGGAATTATATATGATGAGCGTATCTGCCCCGGTCAGGATTCGAATCTGTACCTCTGCCGAATGATTAAGGGATCACCCATGTACCAACACACAAAGTCACAGACTTAAGTCCTGGGCAGGTTAGGTGTACCTATTTATAATTCCCCTTCATTTTAAATTATTCCCAAGCTAAATGGAATCGATGTTAACTGACGGTTTTTTTCTGCCCATACGAATTTTATAGTCAATTTTGCGTTTCTGCTTTTTCAAATAAGCGCATTAACTGAAATTCTCGATGGATACACCCAGAAATAAATAAAAGAGAGAAAATTTAAGATAACTCCCAGGAAAGTGAATGACCACTGGAACGGCACTACAAGAAATGTCGGTAGGTTGGTTGGTTAAGATTTAGGTGAACGTCATTAAGCTACGTGCCATTGCTTTGTCAGCCCTCAAGTGATGATGCAATAAAGCAAATATGTGGCTAATGTGAACCTCTGGATTCGGCACAGGCAACCAAAACAAATGCTGAACCTAGAAAGCGCGGTTATTAACCCCGGTATGTATCCGCCTATACCCGCGTCACCTCCGAGGTGCTAGTACTAAACATGACGGAAGCTCAATTGGACGCCGTGTTTAGTACTAGCCCCTCGGGAATCAAAGATATCGTTTATTAATATAATAATCTGTCGACCACACAATATAGAAATGGGTGTATATAATACTTTGATCCCCGAGGGGCTAGTACTAAACACGGCGTCCTATTCAGCTTCCGCCATGTTTAGTACTAGCACCTCGGAGGTGACGCGGGTAGGTGGATACATACCGGGTTAATACCGAAAGAACGCTTATGGTACACTAAAGCAAAGTTGTGTGATGTTTTCTATAGATGTAATGAAAAAAAAAAAGCTAAAACTGCAGACCGCAAAGCATATAGCCTATACATTATCAGGCGGTAGGTTTACGTTTCCTATAAAATTTCGAAAACAACCGTTCTTAGATAGCTCTCCCATACCGATAGTTCGATAATTAAACACTCCCATTATCAACTTATCGAAGCAATATTAATCTATACATACTTTTCAAGATATAATGTATAACTGAGTTTCTTTAGAGGGTTCATGCTACAAAGAATCAGTCATTTCCGAAGTCTCAGTAATCGCCTCTTTTGAACGGTTGTTTCAGAATGACTATCTGCGTAGCCTACTCGGAGAGGTCGTACAGCTGTGGACTGAGCGGCAGTTGTTCTCTGGACCTTGCGTTATATGGTGTGACGTGTGGTCATGGGGAAAGAACGAATGGATAAATATGTGAAATGTGGTGAAATGACAAAATAACTTTTGGCGAGGAAATTCGAGTTAAATTTATGTCGTGCAAAAACAAGCAGTGGCAGCACATCAAACCGGCCTTCAAGTAATAGTAATGTCGAGTAGAATATTGAATTTTGGACAAAGGCCAAGAACTGGGACATATCAGATCATTCAGCGCTGAAAGGGAAATTGCGGCTAGAAAGGTTTGAAAGGTGTAACAGGCGGAAAACGTCGCAGTTGCAACATGAAACAATTGTTTTTAGAGGGTGGGCAGCAAGACGGAAGAAGAACATGAATGAAGGTGGTACAGTAATAGGAATGAAAGGGGTTGCAGCTACGGGAAGAAGGGACGCTGAAAAGAACCTAAAGTAATGCCTACAGGGCACCGTGAAGGGTGCATTGACGGCACTACCCCCCCTACGGGAGTATTAGTAATGTAGTTTTACGAAGGCAGATGCAGCTATTAGTGTTCGTTTTAGCGACCAATAGCTGAAGATATTTTTGAATAACAAAATTCAATAAGGCCTGTTGATTACAACCAAGCAACAAAACCTCGCGAGTTAATGTACATAGCAGACCTGCACAATGCGTACTGCACTCATGCGTGAAGGCTCGAAAGTGTGCAGGTGTAATTTCAGTCACATTAACGGAATTGAAATTACATGAACTCAGCCCAAATAAACGCAGAAAAGATTCGAGTGCTTAGGCTACAGATGGTGATCGTTTTGCTTGTGCAGCCTACGTGACTTTCAAAGCTGCTATGACCGCATCAGCCCATGTTGGCACATGTGCCTCAAGAACCCCCATGTTGTACAACATATTTAGGAAGGGGGGAGTTCTATTACGAAGCTGTTTAAGGAGTATCTGCCACTGATATCTTCACTGGGTGTTACAGCATTGCCTTTGCCCAACTAAAGCCAGAAGATAAACCCGTGAAATACCTTTGGAGTATGATTTTTGTCCAACTGAATATAACATCAGAGTACGACTTGCGCCCCACCAAAGATTAGAGGAATCTCACGACAACATTGCATCCTCTCCTCACACCTGTCATTAACTGAGACGATTATCGTCTGACGATTACCTAGCAGGACTGGATAGCCGTCGCTTTCTCCGGTTGATGGTGAGTGTTAAAGTTACTACATATATATATATATATATATATATATATATATATATATATATATATATATATATAATATATATATATATATATATATATATATATATATATATATATATATATATATATATATATACATATACACATACATATAAGTATGTATGTATGTACACGTAGAATTTATTGGGGCACATTCGCCCGATGCATTTAGTTCCATTATTATTTTTGATCGGGGTCACCAAAATTTTTAGGCGATATATACTTTAAGAGCGAATGTAACACTGCCTACTGCCATTTTTTCACAACGCTATTGTCACCCTCATTTCACATAGCTTAACACATTCAAGAACTTTTCATTAATACCCAGCAGAGAATACTCTATTTCCAAGAGCTATGATGACATCCAGCGATTCGGAATTCCCCTCTTGCCTCTATTTTCCTGACTCTTAAGTCCTTTCTCTTCCGCGTTTTCTTCGAGGCTGGGCGAAATAAGTGAATTTGGTAGGTCATCCCTTTAGTCTAAAAAGAAAAAAAAACTACGGAGAAAATGATAGGACAAGGCAACCCCGTTATAGCGAACTTGTACTTTATTTTCCTTAGTTTTTTTTATTTTTAAAGAAGAGTGATTTACAACCACCTGCGAGGCTTTAGAAGTCAATAGAGATACATAAATGGAATATCGATAAGCCTGACTGATCGCTGTGTCGAAACGTCACATGAAGCAGAAGCCGATTGTAAATGGTGCAGAGAGAGAGAGAGAGAGAGAGAGAGAGAGAGAGAGAGAGAGAGGTGGAGATTGCGGTACTGAATATCTCGAGTTTTAAAAAGTCTTGCTTCTTGCATATATTTTTTTTTCTCACACAACTCCGTAACGTATAAGTCTAATTTCAGTAAATCTCTCGCCCTGTCTTTCTATGTGCATGTATGTATGTATGTATGTATGCAGTGTATATACGTATGTATTGAAAGTGTTCTGTTCGCGGAGGCGTTTCATTCTGGATTCAGCCGTTAAAAGGATGAATGTGCCACAGAACACTGGCTTGTTTTTCTCTGAATTTTTCTTCTTTTAATGGAACGCGGTTTACTGTTTTATATATATATATATATATATATATATATATATATATATATATATATATTATATATACTATAGTATATATATACATATATATATATATATGTATATATATGTGTATATATATGTATATATATTTATATATATATATATATATAATGCTATATACACATATATATATACATAATTATACATACATATAAATATATTTATACATATATATATATATATATATATATATATATATATATATATATAATTATACATATATATAATGAGTATTACAGATATATATATGTATATATATATATATATACATATATATAGACATATATATATATATATA
Organism: Macrobrachium rosenbergii; assembly: GCF_040412425.1. NCBI lineage: Eukaryota > Metazoa > Arthropoda > Malacostraca > Decapoda > Palaemonidae > Macrobrachium > Macrobrachium rosenbergii. The sequence continues at coordinate 5,021,039 of NC_089793.1, read as the reverse complement.
TATATATATATACATATATATATATATATATATATATATATATATATCAATATATAATACCCAATTCAAGTTGAAGGAAAAAGACACATGACATTCACTGATATTTAATTCCAGACCCCAATCCCCCACCTTTTAAAATAAAACATTCTCGGAACGATTTCCGTCGATATCCGCCTTAGCCGCTCGGATCACTGTACGATCAGAGGCGTATCGGAACTAAATGGAAACTTTCATCCCCGAACCGATCCGCAACTCAACAGTCAATAACATCGGATCACCTGAATAGGATGGTGGGGTTGGGGGCGATCCCTGCCCTCTCCCTCCTCCTCCTCCCCGTCAAGATTTCCAAATGGATAGGTAGATGTATGAGATTACGGGGTAGGGACAGCAAAAAACGGAAGGTCCCCTGAATAGAATGGAGGGTGGGGAATGGGGGAAAACGACCCCTTACCCTCCCCTACCAATACCCCTCCCCCTTCACGATTTCAAACCGGATAGGTTGGTGGACTGAAGACGTTAAGAGGTTTTGGGGTACGGACAGTCAATAACGCCGGATCCCCAGAATTGGTTGGGGGCGGGGGGGGGGGACACCTACCCTCCCTCCTTCCCATCCCCCTTATTTTTAAGTACGATTTCAAAATGGATAGGTAGGTAAGTAGATTGATTGACTGATTTGTGTCTATTAAAACTGGCGTCAAAACATCACGGTTATTGACGCCGTGATAAAATTAAATAGGAATTTAAAGAGATAAATAAATAAGTTTTAAAGGAGTTTCATATAAAAAAAAATATCTAAGAAGGTAGCCTACGTAGAGTGTTATAGGAGATTTCGTGATAGGAACAGAGATCTGGCACCCTGAAGGCAATCCAGCGCTCTCATGATATTACAGAGTATGGCCTGGCATAAAGGATCCGATGGGGTAGATCATACATAATGCATAAGGGAACGGAATGGATAAACGGATGAGATTTTGGGATGGGGACCAGGCGTTGCCACCCGCCCCCCGCCAACAAGCAATTCCGAACTTAAATGATATGAGAGAATATAAGCGAGCGGAGGTGTTTTGATGAGGTAGAAAATAAATGAGATAATTTTAGCCATACAGTATGTATCATATATCAGTTTGCGAGATAGTTTATATATATATATATATATATATATATATATATATATATATATGCATATATATATATATATATATATATATATATATATATATATATATATATATATATATATATATATATATATATATATATATATATATATATATATATATATACATATATATATATATCATATATTAGATATGTATCATATGTGTGTGTGTGCTCTGTGTGTATTAAGCTTTTAAAATACCTTACCAAAGTATCGGTGTTCGAACTTGTTTCCCTTCATTCAGATAATTTAATTTTCAAAACAAAAAACTTTGCTTTTGTAATCTCGACTCGACTTTCCACGAGGCCTTTTCCTTTCCTCTCCAATATAATAAAAAGTTAACTTTCCGATTATCATTACGCTTTAACGAAAGGTTAAATTTGTTCAAATTAATATACGTTGTCAAAACTGATTTTGTAATTTCTATAAACATTCCAAAATTATTTACAAATTATGAATATCAAAAAGTTAATTTACATGCATTTAAATGACGCGTAAGCAATTATACATATTGCCGTACTGAATAACATCAACAACACCACTGAATAGTTTCAATGGAACTCAAACGTCCTGTAATCACATAAGCTACAGCTGCAAAGAATCACCCATGAATCTATAAATAATCTGCAAAAACAGGAATAAAAATGATCGTCTTAAAATAATTTCAGTAACAAACCTTAGTCGCATATATAGTAATACTGCTTTTATTAACAAGTAATAATCAACAGAAAAATCATCCCTTTTGCAATAAAAAAAAAAAAAAAGAAACAAGAAATATATATATACTAGCATAAAGTAGTAAAATTACCTTAAATTAAAAATCCTCTTCAGGAACATCATCCCTTTATAAGTTTTCTGTACAACGGCTACAACGTATAGGCTAATCAAGGCCACCGAAAATGGATTTATTTTTCGGTTGGTCTGAGAAAAAAAAACATACAATCATAAAAAAAATATACTAGCTAAAACTAGTTATATTAAAAGCCCCGATAGAAAAATCACCCTTTTACAGCATAAAAAACAACGAAAAAAAGATTGAGAAACAAAAAAACATATTAAAACAAAGAAAAAAGATTGAGAAACAAAAAAAAAAAAATCATAAAAAATAGGCCTCTACTAGCTAAAACTACTAATATTACCTTACCCTTAAAAGCACCAATAGAAAAATCACCAATTAGATTGAGAAAAAAAAATGCATTAAAACAATAAAAAGATTGAAAAAAAACATGCAAAAAAAAAAAAAAAAAAAAAAAACATGCATTAAAACAAAAAAAAAAAAAAACATGATTGAAACAAATAAAAAAGATTGAAAAAAAAACATAATCAATCATAAAAAATATACTAGCCAAAACTAGTAATATTACCTTAACCTTAAAAGCACCAATAGTAAAAATCACCCTTTTACAATGAACAAAACTAAAATAAAAAAGAGAAACAAGCGTAGTAGTAGCAGCTAAGAGCGAGAAAAGATAGCCGATTTGAAGTGGCGGCCCTGAGAGTTACATATAACGAATGGAGATAATTCGGACACCTGTTGAACGGTCCAGATTAATGGCGATCTCATCTGCTCCTCTGACCATCCACAGGTGGGACGCGGACTCTGGGCTAATTGCGACCGAGAGAGAGAGAGAGAGAGAGGGGAGGGCGGAACAGAGGAGACAATGATAGGAATCTGGCAGAAAACATCTGTGCTCTTGCACGGTATATAGCCTATGTATGAATATAAGTATACATATGTATACATATATACATATCTATATATGCATATATATGTATAAGTATATATTTAGGAAAAATATATTTACATATACAGAAATATATACATTGTATTTATATAGGCTATTTGAATAAGTATTTACACACACATAACCTATATATATATATATATATATATATATAATATATATATATATATATATATATATATATATATATATATATATATATATAAATTATATATACAGTATATGTGTGTTGTATGTAATGAAATATAGACTACATCACATATCCTATGACTGCTGTGAGAGAGAGAGAGAGAGAGAGAGAGAGAGAGAGAGAGAGAGAGAGAGAGAGAGAGAGAGAGTCTGCTGTTGGTAGGTGCGTTCAGAACGATCTTGCAAGGCATGCATCAGCACTAGTAAGGATATTATGCAAATGGTGCAGGAAACGTGCAATGAATGTAAGTTAAGAACTACTTACATTCTCCCCCGAGGAAATGAAGTCTGCAAACACGTACATAAATAAGAAGATAAGAATATAATTTAATTCTTTATGAAAGAGATGTTCGGGAATGCTATTGAAAGTAGTATGTTGAGGTTGAAACTTTAGAAAGATACGGTGGGATGATTCGAAGTATAGAGGGCGTTGAGTTTTGTATATTATTCAAAAGCGACTGTATATAGAAGACATATTGATCATTAGGTATAAATAAATCTGGAGATATGGTTACGAACCGGAGTGAATTCATCAATTCAGATTTCAATAACTGCAATGAGTGGACAGTATAGTATAGGCTTGTATAAAGAAAGCGTTAAAAAAGAGGGACGAAGATTGAAAATAATTAGTGAGATTATAAGTTCATGAAGAATATTCCAGTCAGAATTACGGTAACAGATAAAACAATGTTAATTTTTTCCTTTTATTTTAACAATGGGGCTATTTGCAATTCGCCACCCACCCACCACCACCTTGCAAAGTATGTCTGGTGGTTCATCAAATAATGAAACTGGGAGAACTTTAAAGAATAACCATACATACCCTTCTGACAAAAATGTATATATACACGTTTCTAAAAAATCCTAGGTGCACGAAACACATATGAGGACATTATGAAATGATAAAACACGTGTTTGGTCCAGTCGAATATCCAGATTACCAAGTGGAAAAAAAGGGCGAAATATTTCCATAATTTCTGTTTTGTTTTAAATAATAACATTAAATTCAATGCTGCAAAGTCCGGGAAACTAAACTAACCTTAAGGTGCGTCCACACTACAGTAAAACATGTCATAATCACACGTCTGTAATTCGTTGCAAACATAACACAAACAGGTTGAATGAAAGTCAACGACTTAATGGTATTGTTAACAAGTGCCTCATTCAGTTATCCAGCATTTGCCGAAGATTCGTTTTCCACTTATACGGTCGGTGACTTGTTTTCGACCTGTTTGTGACATGGATGCGATAAGTTATCGACGTTTGTATATGACATGTTTTAGTGTGTTGTGGACGCGCCCTTAGCTTACCTGCCTAGTATATATTTTGTCCCCCGCCCAACACTGGAGGAAGAGGAATCCTTTACTAACTTAATGCTCCTAATCCTTTTCCTATCCATCATCAGTCGTTATTGTCCCTAAACATAAAGGAAATTCATCCCACTCTGAACAACATAAAGGAAATTCATACCACCGTCATACAGCGACATGAAATCAGCTTCATGAGGAGGTTGACATTTTCAACGTATGGAAGGGGCAGACATTAAGGCTGACCTACTCCCGGTTTAATTGATCGTTTACCATAAGAGAATCGCCGTCTCTCTCTCTCTCTCTCTCTCTCTCTCTTGTCCGAGGGTACTGCTTCGCTTCGATGATTCATGTGATGGCATCATATCACTTCTGCTTGTTTTATGTATGTGTCGTACGCCGTGGCAATCGTTGCAGTTGAGATTTTATGTGGAAAACCTAAGGAAGAACAGACGAGGAATGGGATATAAAATTTTAGGCCAGAGGCCAAGCACTAGGACCTGTGAGGTCATTCAGCGCTGAAAGGGAAGTTGGGAGCAAAAAGGTCTTAAAGGTGTAGCAGGAGGAAAACCTTGCAGTTGAACTATGAAACAATTGTTAGGAGAGGGTGGAAAGTGAGATAGGAGAAAGAGAATATGAACGGAGGTATGGCTAAGGAATTACAGGGGTTGCAGCTTGGGGCCGAAGGGACGCTGCAAACTTGCAAAGAACCTTCAGTAACACACAATGCACCGCGCGAGGTGCATAGACGGCAGTAGCCTACTCCTCTACGGAGTCAGTAGGTTTTGTCGTTTTGTAACCAATCCTTACCCTTCTCCCAAATCTGAGTGGGTCTCCAGTCATCATTATTACAACGAGTCCTTAAGTATATTTGCCTTCTCTGTAGAAGTAGTTTATTGACGTGTGTGTGTGTGTATAAATCACAGCACAGCTTACAGATTATAAATTTACTCGTACGAATCCCAAATACAAAATCCCACAGCAGCTAAGAACTTCATAATAGTTCCTATGTATCATGCCATAACTGCTAAACTTTCCGTATATCTTAGCCTACATTATATGGAGTATTAAGGGAACTTCTTTATTAAGCGTCAACAAAATATATTACCTTAAAACTTTACCGAGGGTAAAGTACGAGAGGAATATTATCGTATACTTACACCATTTTTTAAATTTTACCAGAAGAATTATATAATCAGTTTCCTTAAGTAAGATCTTTCGGGGCTGAATTCGAAATTGCGTTGTTCGAACTCTTGTGCTGCATTATAAAGGATACGTCACATAGGCCTATTTTGCGTGTATTAATGAATTCGGTTTGATCGGGAAAAAGTTAAATATATCCTAAATAATATTTTGCCTTCTGAACCTTATTCATCCTAATTAGTACTAGGCTAGTAATGAGTCTACCTGCCCCACCTTCGTACTAATTAGCACCAGAACTATTTTACCTTTCGAACCTTGCTCATTCCCATGGTTACATTCCCAGAGGCACAGCTCATTCAGAGCGGACCCCTAAAACATAAAAAAATGTCTGCTTCCTTTTAGGCGGGCGATGTAACGTGCGATGTAACGTGAAAAAAAAATATATATGATACAGTTGTACATCATTATCAGATAATAAAATTGCCTTGATACTGCTGTCAAAAAATCTGATCTACTACGGATCATTTCTATGAAATATTTAGTTTCGTGGATTAATCTTTCATTTCTATGAAATATTTAGTTTCATCCCTTTTGTCTATTTGTCTTCCATCTTTGGACAGCTTGGAAAATAACGTGTATGTCTGTGTATAAATAGTCTAGCTTCTGACCAGCCTGTGAAATAGATTATATTTGTCTCGCTAGTCTTGTTTTCCCTGTGTTCTGATATCCTACTTGCTGTTAATCAGTCTCCTGCCGCCTCTCTCTCTCTCTCTCTCTCAATACACTCATAGAAGCATCCTTGCCTACGCCTCCTTTATATATCTAATGTTCTCTTGCTTTACGTTATGATTAATATTATTCTCTCTCTCTCTCTCAATATATTCACAGATGCCTCCATGCCTACCTCCTCCTTATGTATCTAATGTTCTCTTTCTTTACGTAATCATTAATATCATTATTATCTCTCTCTCTCTCTCTCTCTCAATATACTCGTAGATACCTCCATGCCTACCTCCTCCTGTATGTGTCTAATGTTCTCTTTCGTTACATAATCATTAACATCATTATTATCTCTCTCTCTCTCTCCCTTCAGTGTTTTTCAGTCCGCCTCTCTCTCTCCCTCCCAACTCCATCAATGGGGGAAGGAAGGATCATCGTTATCGCTTAATGATAATCTTCCTTCCTCCTCCTCCTCCTCCTCCTCCGTCTCCTTCCTCGGTATCAAGACAAGTTTTCTGAAGCATATTAGTCTTCACTCGTTTTCGCACGCGCACGTGGCATAAGGTCTTTAAATTATTAAAACTTTTAAACGCAGATGTGCATATTTTCATGTTATCAAAACTACATCTGTGTTGTTTTTTTTTTTTTTTAGCAATGTCAACGAATATTTACCTTAGGAAATGCTTGTAGACCTATTCATAAATTTTCTTTGATTCTCCGTATAGGATTCTCTCCTATTTCTTCAGTTATATTTATCTTCATTTTGATAAGAAAGGTTTCAGGCATAATAAACAAAGCTAAAACTAAATTTCAAGTGAAAAATAAGATCAAAACGATAATCAAGAAAATGAATTTCACAACCATTAATGTATTCCAAAATTATCTTCATTTTGGGAGTATAATTGGTGAAAAGTTAGAGAGAGAGAGAGAGAGAGAGAGAGAGAGAGAGAGAGAGAGAGAGAGAGAGAGAGAGACGTAGGCGTGAGTCACAGGGCAAGGCTTATAAGTCTACAACTGACAACATGAGCTCGAAAGGAATGGGCACTTAAACAAATCCGAAAACCGCTATATACATTGAGTTTTCTCTCTATCTCTTTCTTCAAACACACACATACATATATACATACACATACTACATACATACCGTGTGTGTGTGTGTGTATATGTATATATATATATATATATGTATATATATATATATATATATATATATATATATATATATTTATGCACATGCTCAGTTCATTTTCATTTCTGTCTTGCATTTTCCCCCCTTTTCTGAATAAAACATACGAAATTCTACGGCCTTGTAATTCATAATACGGTACATAATGAGAATTTCATCATTTCCTCTACCACATTTTGTAATAGTTACATAATTACATATTAAACAATGGACAGTGCTCTGATAATTTAGCAATAACCACAAAAGGAATAAAATTATGTGAATCCTTAAAAATAATAGCCTTTTTAAAAACTTGGTCCATAATGATGCTACAATGTAGCCTATACGTAGTATTATAGCCAAACAGAGCACTGAAACCATACAACCAATTTAAAAACTAATAAACTGCTTTATATCATTAATGCAAAATAGTCATTCACATATGTTACACGAAAGCTTTCAAAATAAATGTCACGAAATATGAACGTACGACCTGGGAGCTAGCAAGTGAATAAGATTTGAATCACAACAGTCACGCAGTTCAGATGTTCCTTAAACACGAAAACCCAACCTTACTACAGTAAATCCCAACGTATCGAAAACATATTGTACATCGGATGACTTAAAAAAGTTACTTTACGGAACTGAACACTAACTTTGAACACTTACCGTCTCTTTGATCTTCGTAGCCTATGATGTGTCATGCCCGAGCTGGCTAGTCTCATGATTAGGCACGCTTTAAGGCATCTTCTTTCACCGGTTGGCTAAGTACCATACTACTGCCACAAGGTTTGTTTACATTGATGATGACGCAGCAAATGAAAATTCAGCCCAACATTAATCAATTTTTCTCAGCATATGCATGGACTTCAATTTTCAGCCTAGGCCTATGCCGGCACATTAACTTTGTTTTAAACGTACATTTGCAAGAACCTCGCCACTTATTATTAAAAGTGCAACGTTCTTTTTCTGTGCTGGAAATCACTAAATAGATATTTTTCAGGATTAAGCAGATACCTACGTAGGCCTGTGTGACAACCTTCATTGAAGGGAGAAAATAAAACTTTCGGTATCAGCATGAGTCAACTTAAACATTTGCACACACTTTCGATAGTTTCATCCATCATAAGCTACAGGGAAAGGGGTTTTCCAATCACTCATGGCCATACAATAAGGCCATAGTATCATTCTTCATGGTCATCCAGGAGTGAGTTTATCTTGGTGGATTGCTGGGGGGTTGAGGGGAAGGGGATTTCCGCCATGTTGCTCTGGTTTCCCAGTTCGGACGGCCACCGGCTTTTGGTTTCAAATTTACCCATTTTCTTCTTTACGAATGCTTGTTTTAAATGAGTGCACTGCCTTCTGAGCAGCAGCGGTATTAGTTTATCATTTAGTGATAATGAATACACGCAGCGAAACGCTGACAACGAAAAATTCCAAAAAAATGAAAGGAATTAACGGTCTGTTACACGAGACTAAGTAGACTGTCGTTCCATGCAGTATCTCACCCCTGTGACGAAAGAGTTGCCAGATAGCGAGTAACTCACGAAGGGAGAAGAAGGATGTATCAAGTGAAATGTCTTTTTCCGTTTGTAAGGATTTCTTCTAGAATAATGTTTTTTTAAAGTTTCCTACACAGCTCTGTACAGATAAGTAGTAAATTTATCGAAATGTACCGTTGGAAAGCGATGGAGGAAAAATAGGGTAACTATAACGGTACTAAGGAAAAGGTGGATAAACGAAAAAAATAACTGACTTTTTCTATCGTGTAAGGGGCTATGCATACCTATTCTTCGGCATCCTTTCCTATTGAATGTCTAATTTATTTTTATTTTTCCCTTCCGTAACTTCTCTACTGAATAGCTTATATCGAGACAAAACAATTCGAGAGACTGCGTAAGTAAGTTAAATGTTTTATTGTCATTCAATTCATGATATTTAAAAAACTTATTTTTTAGAGGGAACTGAGTCACTCCACTGGCATTACTTGACAATGTTGCCGTATTAGTAATAATCTCTCTCTCTCTCTCTCTCTCTCTCTCTCTCTCTCTCTCTCTCTCTGTCTCTCTCTGATCTCTCTCTCTCTCTCATCATGGAAGTGGAAATACAAAATGCATACTTAGACTGTACGTTTTTTTTATATACCCTCAAAACAAATATAACACATATTAGCAATGTATCTTTTAACTCAGCAGTATTCAGATGATTCCTCCTTTTATATAAAAGTATTGTATAAGGCCATTCAAGTAGTGTTTTGTGATGAGAGTACTAAGGCACCCATTTTTGTAAAATAAAAGGAAATCGAAGCCAAGTTTCAATCCCAGCAGCAAGACAAGTGACGTAACTGTCTGACTTATTCAAGCGCCGCGAATGAGTGTCTGATCTCATCCATCCTTTCTTTACAGACCAACCTAATTGAGGTTGGTCTGTTGATTTTTAAATCTCTAAAATGGTTAAAAGGCCTCATTCCCGCCGGATTCGAACGCACATCATCTCTGGGTTCTTTCGACATCGTCCGCTACAAAATGACTAGATAGGACGTAGACCTATAGTTTTATGACAACACTTGAGGTGGCTCTGATGTCCGTGGGCAACTGACGCGATGATAATGATAACAATAGCAGTCGTATAAGCTGTGATACTAATGATAATAACGTGAATAATAATGCTAATTATTATGTTACTGGTGACTCCATCCTCGTATCATTGCGCCATCCATCCTGAGTTTCGTAAACCTCTCTCGCTTGTCCATTCCGTTCAAAATTATATCAGTTACGTTTTTACACTGCTTTCAAAATGAAAAGGAAACATTTCAAGCCTCTCTTGAGGATTCAGTACCTCTTCCAAGCTAACAAAAAAAAATCATCAAGTACATGAACAATTTTTATCCAGTATCTTGATGTAAACACGAGAGAACTTGAGTTCATTACAGAGGATAACTGAGTGTTTGTTGGACTTGACATAATAATGAAACAAACAGCGAATTTACTTAGACCTAGCATAACGAAGCATCATAGCTCCCCTTCACGGCAGAAGCAGTAAACATGGCGTCATGTTTGCCTTAAGAATATCAGAATCATGCAAGGGTAAACAAACAAACAAATAGACAAACAGGAAGAATTCGTATATCCTAGGTTTTGTTTACAAGCGTTTCTTCCTACAAACTCTTCCCGGGCAAATACATGCAACTTCGAGAGTTTGATAATTTTCTTTTCTTTGTAAACAAATATATATATATATATATATATATATATATATATATATATATATATATATATAATATATATATCTTAAATACAATAAATAGAGAAGAATATTTTGTGCTCGTTTCTGAACTGATGCGTTATCTCTCTCTCTCTCTCTCTCTCTCTCTCTCTCATCAGATCTACAAAGGAGGCTTTCTTTAGCATAAAACCAACTGACGATATCTCCCGGCATTACTGTCTTTAGTGTGAATTTCTTATTTTATTAGCATTGTGATTTCCTCCTTACATTTTTTGTTCATGGAGATCTACCTTTGGATAGCTACGTATAGAAATACTTAATAGGAATACAAGTAACATAGACATTCACTTTTAAAAGTGTTACGAAAAGCAAATGACTATTTCAGGTGAGACAGCCAAGACTCCATGGGAAGCTGACATGCAATTTCACCAGACAATAAATATTTTCTGGAAGGACGTAAAGTGCAGAACACACCCCCTCCCATCTCTCTCTCTCTCTCTCTCTCTCTCTCTCTCTCTCTCTCTCTCTCTCTCTCTCTCTCTCTCTCTCTCTCTCTCTCCAGTATCACAGTTGAGGTAGAAGGTAAGTATATACACTTATCCACAGAGTAGAGTAAATTTTCTCCAAATATCAAGCAGATTCTATATAGTATTTTTGGCTTTGAAAAATAATTATTTATATATATGTATATATATATTAGATATATATATAATATATATATGTATATGTGTGTATATATACATGTATATATATATATATATATATATATATATATATATATATATATATATATATATATATATTAGCATCCACAACCTAAAAAGTCCCAGAAGTAATCTACAAATAAAGCATCTACCCTTATCCTGAACCCTCCATTAATGTTAAATCTCTCTCTCTCTCTCTCTCTCTCTCTCTCTCTCTCTCTCTCTCTCTCTCTCTCTCTCTCTCTCTCTCTCTCTCTCTCTCTCTCTCCCCTCCCCCAGGACCAACAACTTACAGTCGTTCCACTAATTTAACAAGAAATTTGTGAGAGTCTTCAAAGGAAGGAGGGAAGAATATATTAGGCGCAATAATATTGCGATAATATTTCCATCTAATCAAGAGCTGTATTCACTGCCTGATAATTCTTCAGAAATATTTAAGATTATATTTTCCCCTCTGCGAATTATTTTTTCCCAGTCGTCTTAATATTTCAAATGTAATTCGAGATACAGGCTGTATTTTTCCATTTTTTTTTTTTTTTTTCTTTGGATAATCAATCCATTCCCTGTCGCGCCGACGGAAATTATTCGCATCTTTTTCGAGTAATTTGCTTTCTTGTTCGTTTTAGAATTCCGTTGCACTCTCTCTCTCTCTCTCTCTCTCTCTCTCTCTCTCTCTCTCTCTCTCTCTCTCTCCACATATTGGTTATAATTTTCGTAAGGCTGTCCTTTCTCATTCGAGATATTGTAATGATAATAACTACATATATGCATATGTATTGATATACACTTTAATGTATATATACATACAGTTGTATATAAATACATATCTATCTATCCGTATATATATATATATATATATATATATATATATATATATATATATATATATATTATATATTTATAAATTTATATACACATGTACATTATATATATATATATATATATATATATATATATATATATATATATATATATATATATATTTATATATCGTATATCGTATGCGTGTGTGTGTGTGCGTCCGCGTATAAGTCAACGATTTGCAAGTGATGAGCGCTTAGCTTTTGACAGGTCTTACTTGACATTGTTCTCTCAATCGTAATTGCCTTTCCAGAGTCTGTCGGAATGGGAGACCTTTGTCGATTGTTCCTCTGCCGCGCTTTATCAAGTCCGGCCTTGTTCGCAAGGCCGCCTGGGGACTTATCGTGATAGGCAATGGCGGTGAGGTTTGAATGGGAATGAAAGACGGGTAAAAATAGATTGATTCGAACACGGGTTGTCCGGCTGTGAGCAATACGCGCTACCACCGAGCTACGAGGCCAGGAGAGAGAGAGAGAGAGAGAGAGAGAGAGAGAGAGAGAGAGAGAGAGAGAGAGAGAGAGAGAGAGAGAATCAAAAGTTGAGGTCTAGTGATGAAGATATGTATAGACTAGATATATTTGAGAATAATTCTCTAGGTTATATTGGAAGGGACAGAAAATTAGATGAAACAATAGAGAGAGAGAGTCAAAACTATAGGTCTAGTGATGAAGTTGTGTATAGACTAGAAATATTTGAGAATAATTCTGTTTTACAGTGAAAGGGACAGAAAATTAGATGAAACGAGAGAGAGAGAGAGAGAGAGAGAGAGAGAGAGAGAGAGAGAGAGAGAGACGGTCTAGTTATGAAGTTGTTTATAGACTAGAAATATTTGAGAATAATTCTCTAGTTTATAATGAAAGGGACAGAAAATTAGATGAAATTAGAGATGAGAGAGAGAGAGAAAATTGAGAGAGAGAGAGAGAGAGAGAGAGAGAGAGAGAGAATAGCAAATCAGGCAATCATCACCATATAATGTTAATAAGATCGAAAGACTTCTCTTTAAAAAAAAAAAATATATATATTTATATATATATATATATATATATATATATATATATATATATATATATATATATATATATATATATATATACCGAACAGAAGACAGAATCAAAGGAGGTCTAAAATACCTGACTGAAAAGTAAGAAAAGAAGAAGAAGAAGAAAGAAGAAGCAGAGTAGGAAAAGATTAATATGAAATACAACTTTCAGGGAGGAAAAGGACGACGCACACTGCCTCTGAAAAGGGACTGGGAAATCCCTGATGATCGTTGCGGACGGATGAACGGACGAGGAAGAAGGAATCCGTGGAACGTGTATGAGACGGGAAGCAATTACCTGTTGGGTGCGAGGGGGCTAATGATCTCCTTCTGAATAGGCGCCTGGCGAGAAGGGAAGAGGGACAGAGACAGACAGATACTGCTGTCATTTGCTTGATGGTCCCCAGGGCCAGAATTCGACAGTAAGGACGGTTTCTTTTGATCATGCAAGTTTAGGCACCTTTGGGTTCAGTCAGTGTTTGGATAGGTCACCAGCAGTGATTGCTTTTATTTCGTTGGTGTTACAGGACACTTTCTACAGACTATAAGGAGTCTGGTGGGAGTCTCCAAGATCAGCCTCACTGTAGCTGTAGTGAGGCACTGTGAGAATCATTGCACTGCTGTAGTGAGCCACTGTGAGAATCATTACACTGCTGTAGTGAACCACTGTGAGAATCATCACACTACTGTAGTGAGCCACTGTGAGAATCATCACACTGCTGCAGTGAGCCACTGTGAGATCATCACTCATGAGCCCGCTGTGAGAACTGCATTGCTGTAGTGAGCCACTGTGAGAATCATTGCACTGCTGTAGTGAGCCACTGTGAGAATCATGGCACTGCTGTAGTGAGCCACTGTGAGAATCATGGCACTGCTGTAGTGAGCCACTGTGAGAATCATCACACTGCTGCAGTGAGCCACTGTGAGTCACACTGCTGTAGTGAGCCACTGTGAGAATCATCACACTGCTGTAGTTAGCCACTGTGAGAATCATCACACTGCTGCAGTGAGCCACTGTGAGAATCATCACACTGCTGTAGTGAGCCACTGTGAGAATCATGACACTGCTGCAGTGAGCCACTGTGAGAATCATCACGCTGCTGTAGTGAGCCACTGTGAGAATCATCACAGTGCTGCAGTTAGCCACTGTGAGAATCATCACACTGCTGTAGTGAGCCACTGAGAATCGCCACCACACTGCTGTAGTGAGCCACTGTGAGAATCATTACACTGCTGTAGTGGGCCACTGTGAGAATCATCGCACTGCTGTAATGGACCACTGTGAGAATCATTACACCGTTGTAGTGAGCCACTGTGAGATCGTTACACTGCTGTAGTGAGCCACAGACAGAATGACTACAGATGCTTGTCATTTTTGAGACTGACTGACTGAACTGAGGTTATCAGGCGTCTCTTTTTCAAGATAGATTTGAACTGAACGCGAAGTCTGAATTTAGAAGGAAAGGAGAATGGAAATTCAGTGCAGCTTTAAAAGATGGAAAAGCAGTAAAAATCAGAGGAAAAAATTCTCATGCGTCAGCTGATAGTCACAGGAACTATATGACAATGCCTCTTGATATTCATCAAAGATCAGTGGGCATCGAACATCTTAAAGATTTCTTGATATATTGAAGCACTTTAAGAATGCATTAAACCAAATTTGACTTATATTACTTTAGTGATTAAAGACACAATTTAATCAGCATTAGGCAACCTCCATTCCAGTATATAAATGTGTGCATGAACGTTAATTCAGGTTTTCACTGGAAACAAACCAGTTACAGTAGAATCTAAAAAAAGAAGAGTTTTTCAATCCGTCCCACTTGCCAGAATAAGAATGGAAGAGAGAAAAAGGAGGTATTCTTTCCGAAGAAAAACTTCTTCAGGGGGAAAGGATCAATTCAGTTCACAAATCTTCTTGATTGCAAGGCTTTGGAAGATGCAAATGCAAAGGCTGTCAAAGTCCTCCGGCAAGATTCTGCAAAAGGAAAGATAATAAATCTGCAAGAAATGTTCTGGCTGTTTTTTTAATTGGTAGATTGTGGTGGTACTACAACATTTAAAATAATCACTAAGCCTAAAGTTAAAAAAGTTGCAAAGTTTCATCAAAACATTTCAAATTGTTGCTAGGGTAATTAATGGTCTGAGTAGTTCACAGACATTTGAAGTTGGTGCTGTCTGAGAAGACTTACAGACTTCTGAATTTAGTGCTAGGGTAGGTAGCTGTCTTGGAAGTTGGTACTAGGGCAATTACTTGTCTGAGTAGATTTACAGAAATCTGAACTGAGTGATAGAGTAGATAGCTGTCTGGGTAGATTTACGAACAGTTGTTTTGTTGTTATGTTACTTATCTAAGATAGACTTTGTGATTGAAGTTGTTGTTATGTTACTGGTATCTTAGTGCTTTGAAGTCTGGAAGTTAGTGCTAGGGTAGGTATCTTTCTGAATCAATATACAGAGATTTGAACTCTGTGCTAGGAGATAGCTGACTAGGCACACTGACAGACATTTGAAGTTGGTGCGAGGGAAATGAACTGTCTGAATAGATTTCAGTGGTTTTAAAGTTATTGCCAATTAGCTAACTGTGCATAAATTAATGCGCAGTTTGTGATAAGGTAGCTGGCTGTCTCTGTAGCTTTCTAGTCAGTCAAAGGCAGTATTCAGACAGATATTCTGACATTTAAAGCTAGTGTGCAAGGGTATATACAATTGCCTATGTGTGTGTGTGTGTGTGTGTCGAAGCCAGGCATGGACATTTGAAGCACTATTCAGAGACTCAGATAAGCAAATGGGATGACAGTCAGAGCGACGACTCACTAATTATCCGTCTCGGTGCCTCTATTCAGTGCCAGATCATTAGCTGCCTTGCACCCAACAGGTAATTTGCTTCCTGTCCTATAAAGGCCCCACGAAATGCCTTCACCCCACCTCATTCAGGATCTCCTCCTCCTCCTCCTCCTCCTCCTCCTCCTCCTCCTCCTCCTCCAGGGGAGGTACTGTGTTATCATCTTCCATCCTTTCTCTTCATCTTTATCATAAATCGGTATTCCTTGCTAATTTTTTTGTATGTTGGCTCTGCTCTTTGTCTTATGTCAGACTGGTTATTTTCTTAGTGGGGTTTAGCATTCCCGAATCGCAACCCGTTCAGACAACTTTAAGGGCGCTCTCTCTCTCTCTCTCTCTCTCTCTCTCTCTCTCTCTCTCTCTCTCTCTCTCTCTCTCTCAAAGTTTTATTTTTTTTGTGTTACCTACATAAGGCCTTATGCAATACTGCCAGGTTTTGCCAAAATGGTAAACAAGTCAATTTTTTGTGTTTTTGATGGATAGTGAAAACTTTCCTAAATATACTTTCGTATCACTTTGTCACAATCTGAATCTTTAAATGCCTCATTTGCATATCTATGAAAAAAGATGAGAACATATATCTTGGTCAGCCTCCGAGAGGATTCAAAGAACCCTTTTCTTTTCTATATTAACTTGACTGTAATTCAGTTTATGAAGCTGAAGGAAGAAAGGGAAACGATTCGAATCTGTTATTGAAAAAAGGCCTTTCTTCCGAAGAGCTGAAAGTGCGGTAATATAATTATGCGATTCCTTTCAGAGAAAGGGGATGGAGCATGCGCAGAACGTCCTCGCTCTAAGTTCCGTTACCTCCGAAAGCAAGTTTTTTTTTTTTGAAATTCTGGAAGTTCAGTACCAGTGATAGTTTGTTCAATTTTTTTTCCTCATTTTGAATTTTGGGAATCGAATACCAGTAATAGTTTGTTTTAAATCTCTCTCTCTCTCTCTCTCTCTCTCTCTCTCTCTCTCTCTCTCTCTCTCTCTCTCTCTCTCTCTCTCTCTCTCGTTAAGTGAAGGTCATTTACTAAGTAGTCCTTCATCTCCATAGTATAGGTACATAATTATTATAGATCATGTCGCCTGTCTAGGCGTTATAATTGTAAAAGCCTCTTTTAAACAATGTTGTCTAAAACCTCTAAATAGAGCGTATGGGAATTAGATTTATCACACACACACAAACACACTATATATATATATATATATATATATATATATATATATATATATATATATATATATATATATATATATATATATATATATATATATATATATATATATATATATATATTTATATATATATTTATATATATATATATATATATATATATATATATATATATATATATATATATATATATATATATATATATATATATATATATTACTGCTTTTGTCCTGATTTGAGCCCTCGCCGCCAAAACACCCAAGAATCCCTCCTTATTCCCCAATTCCCCAATGGGAGAGGAATTTCGCGCCGTGGCCCGAATTCCTCGGTTTTTGCCGAACAGAAGGACCATGGCGTCTCATTTTCCGTATACAATTTCAGTTGGCATCTTTCTCGAATTCGGTTGAGAATTTTTTTTTCCATTTTGCATTATTCATTGCTCTCCCGTCTCACGATCTTCTTCTTCTTCTTCTTCTTCTTCTTCTTCTTCTTCTTCTTCTTCTTCTTCTACAGTTTCACTTGGGGTATTTCCCGAATTCGCTTCTGTGGCTGTGGACAATTTTTTCTATTTCATTTTACATTATACATTGTTCTCCATCTTACGATCTTCCTCCTCCTCCTCCTCCTCCTCCTCCTCCTCCTCCTCCTCCTCCTCCTCCTCCTCCTCTTCTTCTTCTTCTTCTTCTACAATTTAACTGACCGTGGCCGTTGACAATTTTTTTCTATTCTTCTTCGCATTATTCATTGCTCTCCTATTTCCTCCTCCTCCTCCTCCTCCTCCTCCTCCTCCTCCTCTTCTTCTTCTTCTTCTTCTCTTCTTCTTCTTCTTCTTTCTTCAATACATAATTTGAGGTCTTTCTCGAATTCGGTTCAGTGGCCGTTGATAATTTTTTATTTCTTTCTTTTTCGCAGTATTCACTCCTCTTTTAACTTGCGATCTTCTTCTTTTCTTCCTCCTCCTCTTCTTCTTCCTCTCCTCCTTCTTCTTCTTCTTCTCACTCGCAAGAAGAGGGAAGTCTCGGCACCGAAGTCTTTCCCGTGAAAAGAAAGCGATCACTTTTTCGTGTTTACTCGAGAATCTTGACTTTCCGAAATTCTTGAAGGGATAAATTTGCGTTTGCAAGTTTATTTTCTCCTCCTTTCATGGATTCCGAGATCGTTTGGGATATCCATTCGGATTTTGGGACAATGTAAGAGTTGGTGTTTTCTTTGCATGAATAATTTTGAATATAGTACTGTTGTTATGATTATTATGGAAAGTATTTATTTTGGGTATCCTTTCGGATTTCGGGATAGTGCAAGATATAGTGTTTTCTTTGCGTGTATAATTTTGAATGTGATACCTTTGTTGTTATTGTTATGGTCAATTATTGTCTAGTATTAACTTGGAATAGATAAGAATTATAAGGAAGATTGAGAAGACTCAACATGAGATTAACTCAAATTATGCAGCCATCCTATTTAACAGGACTTAATTAAGAGAGAGTCTGCCTCCTTCTTATATCATTATTATTATTATTATTATTATTATTATTATTATTATAAACCCTATTCACATTGATCAAGCCTTCGGAGGCCACTGACTTGAAATTCAAGCTTCCGAAGAATATGGTGTCCATGTGAAAGGAGTAACAGAAGGTAATGGGAAATAAAGAGAGATAAGTTATTAAAAAAGAAAATTAATTGACAAATTAATAAATAAATAGACGGAATGTGAATACATTATTAAAGTACAAGCAGAATAGTTTTAGGGTAGTAATGCATTGCGTCTTCGCTTGAAAACTTTTGTGTCTCTCATTGTACAACACGGCGTCAATAACCTAGATGTTGTGACGCCATTTTAATAGACATAATCAATCAATTGTACTACATCCTCATGGAGGCTGTCACGTGCATGTATATCAGGGAAGCTATTTATGGTATACATATGTATGGCTGAATGTATTTCTGTATGTTGCTTGAAATTTACCCATACATCTGAAATTTTCATACGTGTACTCTCCTTAAACATAAAATATATGAAACGTAGTTAATACAGAAAAATACGTGTAAAATATATATATATTTTTATGATATATATATATATATATATATATATATATATATATATATATATATATATATATATATATATATATATATATATATATATATATATATATATATATATATATATATATATATATGTATGTATATATATATATATGCATGCTGAATGTATTTCTCTAAATTTACTTGTTTATCCATACATCCAAATTTTCATACATTTACTTTCCGTAAACATAAACTATATGAAACGTAGTTAATAAAGAAAAATACAAATAGAATACACATAATTCAATAACGCTTTGCTTTAAGAGAGGTCATCTACAAATGTGAAATACCTTCCATTAATCTCTACATAAAAAAAAAATATTGCAAAGTGCTGAAACGGTAATTTATGCTTTTACTCGAATCACGCGTTTGTTTGTTCACTTTGATCCTTTTGATGAAAAGAAATATTCAGCAATATTGACTAAGCTTTCGATAACGTTATGGTCACGTTCTGGCCTGAGTGGTTGTGGGACGGCAAATAGTTGTTCGAGATTAAGATACATAGATACATATATATGCGTGTGTGTTCATTCGTTTCTTCATGCGTATGGGCGTTATATATATATATATATATATATATATATATATATATATATATATATATATATATATATATATATATATATATATATATATATATTGTATATATATATATATATATATACATATATATATATGTATGCATGTATGTATGTATATATATCCATCAGTATATATATGTATATATATATATATATTTGTATATATTTTATTTATATGAATAGATATATAAATATAAATATCTATATATATATATATATATATATATATATTACAAAATATATATTACATACATATAATATATATAAAAATATATATATATATACATATATATATATATATATATATATATATATATATATATATATATATATATATATATATATATATATATATATATATAAATAATCAACACACAGTCACGTGTGAAATAGAAATAAATTTTCTGACTCACATCAGGATCAGACCCAGGTCTTTCAATTGACAGGCAAGGGCGCACCCACTGACCATACAATTCATAAAAGAAGTTGGAACCTGATGTGAGTCAGAAACATACATGTACATACATATACATACATATATATACATACATACATATATACATATATGTATGTATTTTCCGACCTATGTTATTATATCCATTTCCTTTCGACATACCGCATTCTCCTTAGCCTTTTGACACACAAAGTTCTTCCCGAACCAAAATTCAGGAGGAAACCAAAAAAAGATGTTTTCCGACCTCCTTTTATTCCGGGTCATTGATTATGCCTTTTTGAAAAAGAAAATTTCAAGGGACGTGGATTCTCCTTAGCCTTTTGAAGACGAGTGTATGGGATTCTTCCCGACGGGGAAAAAATATCATATATAGAGCCGATAATATATATATATATGAATATCGTCCGAATCTGGTCACTGGTTTATATACCGGTATATATGATTGAGCTTATATATGCGCGGTTTTATAGGAGAACATGGATATTTCAGAAGTGACTTTTCAGTGAATGATAGTGCACTTGTGGACATCATCTGAGGCTGAAGTACTGAAGACGGCACACACACACTGTTTCATAGCTATATCAATATTCTATATATATACACACATACATACATATATATATATATATATATATATATATATATATATATATATATATATATATATATATATATATATATATATATATATATATATAGGAGTAGTGCCAGGCCTTTCGACTTGCTGTCCTTTACCTAGAAGACTGCTAAGCAAAGGACAGTAAGTCGAAAGGCCTAGCACCACTCTGTTGTTTCACTTTCCTTCGTGGCATTTACCTTTATTTATATATCTATATATCTGTATATAGATCTATATATATAATATATATATATGTGTGTGTGTATCACTTATCTCTTAGATGAAGGGCTATTACACATACGCGAACACACACGCATATACATATTTCTCTTCAAGCGTAGTATGGAATGTATTTATGGTGAGACTTCATTAACCAGCAACAAACAAACACCTCGAAGAATCGTCATCCATGAACCTGAAACTATTTAATACCACTAATAGCTAAATTCAATAGTTTTCCTCCGGCCAAAGTTTAAACTCCTGAGAATTTTATTGAGTTAAGAGATAGACACTAAAGAACATGAAGAAACAGAGAGAGGAGAGAATGAACGATAACTAAATGCAACTTTATTTTAAATATTCATATGATGAAGACTAACTATTTGGTGTCAATTCTGCCCTAAAATGGAATACTGCAGTATCTGCAAAGATACAAAACTGAGAAAAATGATAGATACTGCAGTTTTCCCTTGCCTTACTCCTGATTTTGCAGATACTGCAAATGGAACCCCCTAAATAAAGCACTGAAGACTCATTCTGAAACTGCAGTAACTTGTGTATTTTGCGTTTCGCGAGCCCAGTAGTTGGCATATCTCAACTTCGAAAACTTCGCAAATACTGCAGTTTTCCATTTTAGGGCAGAGTTGCACACAGACAAAAGTGGTCATTATTTTAGCAAATAAAAATGATTCTTTTCCAGCTCTCCCGAGGAAAACTAAGCATCCCTTTGACTGAGGCTCCTTCCATGACTTATTTTCCCTATGACAACAGGACGCTTATACCACTGAAAATAAACTTCTAATGCGACCACGGCGGAAGTTTTCGCTCGTTGTGAGTTAATGTTTCATCGAGAGTTTTGGAGTCAGTGACTAGTTATAACGACGTCTGATATAACTTTTTCCTCTTGCAAATAGCTGGAATAAAAGTTCGGGCATTCGATTCCTGGATGCTCAAAAGCTTTGATACCGACTGTGCAACATTGTAAACTTTACCCTTTGATAAAATGATTCAGGGAGAAAGTGGGTGTTGTGCAAAAATTGGAGTATATATATATATATATATATATATATATATATATATATATATATATATATATATATATTAAGTTAAAGAGTTAAAGTCCTCCTGTGCCTGTAGGCTCATAGGGCAGGCGCTGATCTCCTGTTTCCTCGGCCGACAGTCAGTAGGGGACAGGTCCCAATGCCTATGAATATATATATATATATATATATATATATATATATATATATATATATACATACATACATATATATACATTATTCTATAATAATATATATATATATATATATATATATATATATATATATATATATATATATTCAATATTACATCTTACCTTTTTTCTATACTGTTATCTGATGTTACAAACAGCTTACACGAGAATGGATATACTATATGATTCGTTGGTCTAAATATCTTAGAATAATAATAATAACAATAATAATAATAATAATAATAATAATAATTCCAACAGAAAATGAATCTCCCATTTCCGAGAGTGAGTCTTGTGGCATGGAGAAAGCGATATATGCCCTGGGCCGGATGATCTCTGGGAACTTGGGCAAGAAAAGTCTCCAAGTTTTAATGACGAGTGTCATATCGTCAATCCATTTTGCCTCTCCCCCGAAGTTTGATCGGTTGATGTCGTCGAGTCTCTCTCTCTCTCTCTCTCTCTCTCTCTCTCTCTCTCTATCAAAATGTCTTTTTCTCTTTCTCACTTATTATGATGTATTCCCCCCCTCTCTCCCTCCCTCTCTCTCTTTCGGAAGGAAAGTTGACAGAGAGAGAGAGAGATAGATTGAGGAGGGGAGGAAAGTTGAGAGAGAGAGAGAGGGGGGGGGAGAGGGAGAGATAGGAGGAGGAGAGGAAAGTAGAGAGAGAGAGAGAGAGAGAGAGAGAGAGAGAGAGAGAGAGAGTGAGAGGGTGAGGGAGAGAGAAAGATAGGAGAAGGGAAGGAAGGTT
>NC_089793.1:4992823-4995323 GCF_040412425.1 Macrobrachium rosenbergii | reverse complement strand
GTAAATGCTAGCTGGGAGGGGAAGTTGCTCCATCAACAAAACTGCAAAGGTAAGGCTTATGCCTCATTGCATCCGCAGACTTCTGCAACGACGTATAGGTCTAAGTGATGTCTACCCTTTTCCTTCCGGGAGGAGGTAGATAAGGCAGAAGGAGCCTTCGAGTGGTAGTCATTCTCTGGGGAGATTCCTTCTCTCTCTCTCTCTCTCTCTATCTCTCCATAAACTCTCAAGCCATTCCAGATATCTTCTGAGTGGTAGATGAGAGCTGATCTTCAACTGATAGATAGTCGTTCCCCTCTTCACAAATCTCCTACCCTCCTCACACTCTACAGTCTCCCCTTCCTCCTCCCCTACCCCCTCCCAATTCAACCCTATCACCCCACCACTTCCTCTCTCTCTCTCTCTCTCTCTCCTCCTCCTCTTGAAATGTTCTCCATAAGCCGTCTTAATATTTCAGGCGAGAGGAGATCGACGCCCACCACAAGTGAAGGCAACTTCTTTAGACTCACGAAACATTTTTGGCAATATAACGGCCCCGTTGTTGGCGACATTATTCGAGATGTATCTGTCTCTTTGGAGCTTTTGAGTCTTTCTGATTTTTGTTTTCAGGGGGCGGGTGGGTGGGAATGGAGTTATTTTTGAGTGTTTATGTTTTTCGAGGGGGGCCAAAATGCTCTTTGAAATTCCAAGTAAACACATAATCGTTGGCAGTTTGCGAAGTTAGTGCTTGTAGAAGGAAAATTTGTCATAACAGGGCAACTTTCACTGTCACCTTTTTTTTCATATCAGGACCCTGACACATTAAATCAGTAAGGACTCGAAAACCAAGGGTAGAAGGTGCCTCTGGTTCTCATGGGCTCTAAAACTGAGGACTGTTCATACTTCTTGTTTCAGTAGCCCTCTCTGTTTCAATGTCCAGAAACCTGAAGCAGAGAACGTGTCATAGCTGCTGGTTTTAGAGTTCTTGTTAATTTGATGCTAAGGAACCCGGCGCCGGTTATGACTCGTTATCCCCTTATACCCCTTGCAATATCTCGCCCAATGAAAGTTAAAGATATTTTCGAAAGTCAGGAAAAATTAAATGGAGGCTTGAATTGAGAAGATAATACATTAGAGAAGAGATGTCTGGAAAGCGTTTCCTTGTAAGAAATTTCAGAGGTATGAAGCGGGAAAACGAATGGAAGGTATAAGAAGAATTGGAAAGCAAGATGAAAAATAAACGGAGCGGTGAAAATAGCTAGAGAAATGACGGAGGTAAAGCACAGACAAAAAAAAAAAATAAAAAAACAGTGCAAATGAAACATATATAAAATAGGCTGTCAGCCACCTTTTTTCACCTCGGAGGAGACATTAGACGGAAAATGCAGGGGAAAGCAGCACTGGGGTTATAAAAACCGACGAAAGATGTAAGAAAACCGATAAAGATGTCAGAAGAAAGAATAAGTGTTTCGTGATTTGGGAGAGAGAGAGAAAGCGGCTGAGAAAATCAGTATGTATGAAAATGTAAGAAAAATAGAGAGAATTGAAAGAACGTTAAGTATAAGGACTTAGAGTAACGTTATAAGTATTTATTATCTAACAAAAATAATAATAAGATGAAAGTGCATGACATAAGTGCTTCACCTGTATTCATTCTGAGCAGATAAGCTTATATTTATATACATAGCATATGTATGAGCAAAATATACATATGCATGCTTCAGTGCATGAAATCATATCATACATGAAAATAGACTGAAAGACATAACATAAATCTCAATGCAACGGAACGTTGCAGAACGTAGAAGAAAGTCACGAAACGTTACAGAACGTTGAAGAACGTCACGGAACGTTAAAAACGTTACAGAACGTTGCGGAACGTCACGGAGAGTCACACGACATTTTGCTCATAAATTTATCCTAATGTCGTCTTCGCCCAAATAAGCACAGACATTTCTCAGACATTTCTCCGCTATTTCCTCCCTCTCAATCCCTTCCTCTCCCTTCCCCTCTCTCCCTGCCTCCCTCTCTCACCTTTCCCTACGGCCACCGACCGACGCAGCTAAAACTTTGTTATTAGCGCCCTTGACGAGGCAACTTCTTCTTGCAGCTAATTAATGAGAAAGTTGACGCCCACCAGGAGTGGATGAGGAGGAGGAGGAGGAGGAGGATGATGCCCCCTCTCTCTCTCTCTCTCTCTCTATCTCTTAAGTTCTACTTACCTCGTGTTTCCTCTTCAACTATAACTTCCAGGGTTAAGAAGCGGGAGTCTCATGGAAATCGCGAGTTAAAAATATCGCAGATTTATGTTCTGGTTTATGATGATTATATATATATATATATATATATATATTATATATATATATATATATATATATATATATATATATATATATATATATATAGATAGATATATATATATATATATATATATATATATATATATATATATATATATATATATATAATTTTTTTTTTTGTGAGGGCGTTCGGTTGTTGGACAACAATGATCAGTGTTTCC
>NC_089793.1:4975323-4987823 GCF_040412425.1 Macrobrachium rosenbergii | reverse complement strand
ACCATCGCAGGTCACATTACTATCGCAGGTCACACGAATATCTCAGGTCACACGAATATCGCAGGTCACACGGATATTGCAGGTCACTCGTGCCCTATCATTAAAGGGCAATGTACCGAATGCATTTCCATCAGGGTTTCAAAGGGATTAAGCCTCATTAATCTCGCTCCGAGGGTTTCGCGGCCTTTACCTCATATTCATTTTCGTCTGCGATTTCGGAATGGACCCAAAAAATGAAAAATAGAAGTGGTGAGAAATATGAAAGGTTTAATAATGTCTTTTTGGTTTTCTGTACAAGAATGCTATTGTGCCGGCTTTGTCTGTCCTTCCTCACTTTATTCTGTCCGCACTTTTCCTGTCTGCACCTTTTCTGTCCGCACTTTTTCTGTCCTCACTTTTTCTGTCCGCACTCTTTCTGTCCGCCCGCAGATCTTAAAAACTATGAGGCTAGAGGACTGCAAATTGGTATGCTGATCATCCACCCTCCGAGCATCAAACATACCAAATTGCAGCCCTCTAGCTTCAGTAGTTTTTATTTTTTTAAGGCTAAAGCTGGCCATAATCGTGCCTCTGGCAGCGATATAGGATAGGCCATCACCGGGCCGTGGTTAAAGGTTCATGGGCCGTGGCTCATACAGTATTAAGCGCTGTAGAGGCTGTACAGAAAACTCGACTGCGCCGAAGAAATGAATTCGTATGGTAATAATGCGTGGGCGTGTTTATGAGAGAGAGAGAGAGAGAGAGAGAGAGAGAGAGAGAGAGTTTTAATACCCGCCTGAACTTCTGCCCTGACAAACGTCTGGAATCTATTAGAACTGCCTTAGAAAGACAGTATTAAAATCACCAGGAATTTTGACAAATACTGGAGTCACGTGGCTGACCTGGCTGAAATTGCGATGACAAGGGCTTTTGCAGAAGAGCTTGGTGTTATTATATGTAATTTATAAAATAGCTATTAATTAGTAATGGAGTCTCTTAAGCAGCATCTCAGTAATAATTTGAATTGAAAGGATCCTATATTGCGGATCATTTTATAGGCGACATTGATATTGATTTTTGTTGTTGTTGACACGTCAGTGAGGCGATATATTTGAATGACTTTAACTATTACGCCAAATCTTTGCAACTATTTTCGTATTTCTTTCTGTTAATGGATCGATTCCTGCATGCCCGAATCCCATATATATATATATATATATATATATATATATATATATATATATATATATATATATATATATTATATATATATATATATATATATATATATATATATACATATATATCTATATATGCTACATACACATATTTACATATGTGTGTGCATGTGTGTATGTGTATGTTTAACAGTATGTATGCTGATCCAGTTCTACTAAAACTTCACTGCAGCATTACTATCTGATCTCCATATTAATTCAAATCCATTTTTTATTATTCATGGAGTCGAAATCCGGGGGATTAATGTTGTCAGAGATATTAATGAACATCAATCGAGAGATTTTATTTGAATTTGTCTTTGACTGATTAAATTACAGACGAGCGAAGTCTCTCTCTTCCAACCTTTGATGACGGATGTACAAAGCATAAAATCAAACCGTTTGATATTGAAAGCCGTAGTGAATTATTACAATAAAATAAATAGAGCGTGTTATTCGTATTATAAACAAGTGGGTTTCCTTAGATTTTTCCTGATAACTTAATCAGTGATTCTGTAGGCCCTAAGATATTCCATTTTGTCCCGTAAATATAGCTGTGATATTTACACTCTTTTGCCCCTAATAATACATTATGTATATATTTTTTACTTGTTAAAACTTCTATATTCTGAAAATATCAGCTGATTCTTAATAATTCCTATGTTAAAACTTCTATATTCTAAAAATATCAGCCGATTTTGAATATTTCCTGTGTTAAAACTTCTATACTTTGAAAATATCAGCCGATTTTGAATATTTTCTGTGTTAAGATTCTATATTTTGAAAATATCAGCCGATTCTTATATTTCCTGTGTAAAAATTTCTATATTCTAAAAATATCAGCCGACTTTGAATATTTCCCGTGTTAAAGCTTCTATACTTTGAAAACATCAACCGATTTTGAATATTTTGTGTTAAGACTTCTATATTTTGAAAATATCAGCCGATTTTTTATATTTCCTGTACTGCCTCTGGGCTGAACACCAAATTCTTATTGTATCCTACATAACTGCGAGGTTATAACCACTTAATTAGGCTCATTACTCTATAATTTGACCAAGCAGTTATTATACTTTAACTACAATTCCAATTCTCCTTCGTAGGGAATGTAGAATTTCCCGTTTTCTTTCAAGCAAACAAGATTTTTTTTGTCTCAGGAGAAAACGGGATTTTAAGTCTCAGCTGAAAACGGGGATCCAGGAACACTTGGGAGCCAGATTTCAAAGCTCCAAGGGTTGAATAGCTGTAGTCTGCCTGCTTGTTTTTTTTGCGTGATAAATGGTTTGCTTGAATGTTAGAAAATATTCCGCGGGGGGTTGGGGGGTTGGTGGGGTAATACATGGAATATTTAATAAGTAAAGTTATATGCCATCGACAAATGACTATTCGACTTTGAAACACGTCAATTTAAATGTTAACTGAAACCAAATCAAAACAAGTAAAAAATGCGCCGAAGTTTCTACGGCGCAGTCGAGTATTCTGTACAGCTTACAATGACGGCCACCGAAAACAGATCTATCTTTCGGTGGTCGGTGTAATGCTGCATGAGCCGCAGCCCATGAAGCTTTAACCACGGTCTGATGGTGGCCTATCTTATCGTTGCCAGAAGCACGATTATAGCTAACTTTAACCTTAAATAAAATTAAAACTACCGAGTAGAGGGCTGCAATTTGGTATGTTTGATGATTGGAGGGTGGATGAGCAATATACCAATTTGCAGTTCTCTAGCCTCAGTAGTTTTTAAGATCTGAGGGCGGACAGAAAAAGTACAGACAGAAAAAGTGCGGACAGAAAAAAGTGCGGACAGAAGAAAGTGCGGACAGAAAAAGTGCTGACACAAAAAAGTGCGGACAGAAAATGTACGGACGGACAGACAAAGCCGACACAATAGTTTTCTTTTAAACAACAAAAAAAAAAAAAAAAAAATTATAACAATCAAAAATTATAACAATCAATCTTCCCTCCGGACAAACCCGGCACTCACCCGACCTCCCCAAAAAACGATCCGAGACATCGAACAGGAACCACGAAGGGGAAGCAACCTTCCCTTCACCGAACCCTTCCTCCCCGACAAAACCCAGATGAAGGGAGAGTTTGAGGAGGAAGTATAATCCCTTTGATACAGCTGTGGAAGTTTGGAATTGCCTCTCAAACGCTGTTGTTGTTCGCCTCCGTCAAACTCTTCTTTACGCTCGAACTTCTGCCGTTAAAGGGTTGTTTCATTCTGTTGCTCGCCCCTGTGGTATAGAGCTCTTTTGGCATTTCATTATCTTTATTTTTTTATTTGGTTTTGTCTGTTAGTTTCTGGTCCGTTGTAGAGACTTGAAGCTTTGTGTGCGTGTGAATTTGTTTGTGTATGATGGTGATATTATATATGTACAGTGTGTATATATATATACATATATATATACATATTCTGTATATATACATATATATGTATATATATTTGTAATGTATGGACCTGGGTGCATATATATTATATATATTATGTATATAAACACACACACACATACACAGATTAATATTACACACACACACACACACACACACACACATATATATATATATATATATATATATATATATATATATATATATACACACAGTTAAAGCATATGCTTTGAAAGAGAGCGGGAGAGATAGGGCAGCTATGAAACCGCAAGAATGGCAAAGAGAAACCCGTGAGAACAAGAGAGAGAGAGAGAGAGAGAGAGAGAGAGAGAGAGAGAGAGAGAGAGAGAGAGAGAGAGAGAGAAAAGGAGGAAAAGGAGAGAGAGAAACTGCGAGCAATAAATGTCCCCCCTTGCAAGAAGGACATAAATGGTTTTTACAAATGGCTGTTGAGAGTAACTTATTCATTGTTGCATTGTACACTGAAGACGGCACAAGTTACAAATAGAAATATATAACGTCAAAAAAGCGAAAGAGCGTAAAGAAAGTCACACCAACCTTCAAAAGCAAAAGAACCCAAAATAAAAGCAGGAGGGAAAGCAGCAAAAGTTAGTAAGGCGTCAAGGATCCGCAAAAGATCCTTCGTCCCCTTCGAAGGAGCTCTTAACATCCAGAGCCTTTGCCCCGCCGCCGCCGCCGCCGCCGTGAATAAAGAACTTCCGAGGATTTTCTCTCCTCCCCCTTCGGAGGATTTTAATGACCTCTTTCGTTCCTGCCTTGAGAAGGAGTCTCTTGAATGCGCGCCATGAGGCTGAAGGATCCCCCAAGTTACATTTATTTGTGCGGAGGTTTTGATGTTACGTTTCCTGAAGGATTTGCAAGTTGCAAGTAGTCAGAATTTCCATGCCTTTATTTTGCAAGCGAAATGAAAGGTATCATTGAAGTTATGGTTAAGCTAATTATTTTGAGATAGTTAACAGGTACTCATGAGGTAGTTTGCATTCCTTGTTACTAGTGAATCCAAGGAAGTTTGGATTTAGTAGAACTGAACAGCAAGTCCCTTGGAAAGCATTTTTGAAATCTGACTTAGGTCTTGGTTATGGCTAGCAATGTGTTCCATCGTAAGAGAGTGACTAACAAGAACAAGAGTTGCGTGATCTGCCTACTGCACCATTATTTAAATATATATATATATATATATATATATATATATATATATATATATATATATATATATATATATATATATATATATATATATATATATATATATATATATATATATATGTGTGTGTGTGTGTGTGTGTGTGTGTGTGTGTGTTTATTTGTATATCGCTAGCACTTCTTGGAAACAAGATTTCCGCATTTCCATTCCAAATCCCGTGCGGTATGTTTAAACAAGTCAAATCCTTCTTTAATGAATGCATCGAAAAAATGTCAAAGCTTCTTGGCTCTAAACATCCCTCTCGATTCTAATCGGCTTATGATTTAAAAGAAAAAAAACTTAGCATGCACGCCTGAGGTGGAACATTACATTTCTGTAATGTATTACAGAAAAGGAATGGATTTAATTTCTATTTTCGTAATTTTGACAGGATTAATCTCTCCCAGATATTATTATTATATTATTATTATTATTATTATTATTATTATTATTATTATTATTATTATTATTATGATTATTATTATTATTATTATTATTATTATTATATATATATAAATATATGTATGTATGTATATGTATGTATAAATATATATATATAAACATACATACATACATACATATATATATAAATAATAATAATAATAATAATAATAATAATAATAATAATAATAATAATAATAATAATAATAATAATAATAATAATGTATTCAAGAGGCGTTTCCTCAACGACTGAAGATTTGTATTTTGTTCAGCAAATAATTACCATGCGTTGCTCAAATCGAAACTGGATTAAACGTAAAAAATTGACTCCCCAAATTACCTGCTTCCTTTTTTTAATTTTTTTTTAATAATCGAATATTTCAACCCAAATACTCAACCTGCAATGATGGCTGCTTGCAATCAGAGCACCGACGTCAATCATTTGACCCTCTTTTTTCGCGGCTGGCGCTGTTTATTTCACTTTCGTTTGATGTCGGGCGTAATTGCCCATTTTATAGGGTATGTTCACAGTTAAGGTAATAATTACAGTTTTTGGTTTTTTGGAAGTAGGTTGCCTTATTTCTAGTGTTTTTATGTAATAGTTAGCGAGTAATTCTGTTGGATTTGAAGAAACTGGCATTGATTTTAACTTAGATAATATAAATAATAATAATAATAATAATAATAATAATAATAATAGTTATTATTAAATGTAATAATAATAATAATAATAATAATAATAAATGTTAATAATTAATAATAATAATATTATAATAATTATTATTATTGAGCAATAAAAATCCACAATTATATAGTAAATATATTACTATGTAAAAAATCAAAGACTTTCGAACACCTGAACGGTGTTCCTCTCAATGTTAACGTTAAAAAATGCAGTGAGGTAATTTTCTTATGAAATCGTTTTTTAAAAATTAGGGGGCGGGGCGAAGATAATCACGGAAGTGCTGGTTCAATGTAATGCCAAATTCAACAGGCAGTTGCGCCAATCTCCTTGATCTTCGTACTTGCGATGTTGCATCTGCCTGCGCTGCATTGCCATTCCGGAACCATCCACAGGGGACGTCGGCTATCTGGAGAGAGGGGAAGAGGAAGCAGAGCATCAGGGTTCACGGTCAACGTCAGTTTTGAAATTAAAATTTTAATGTAGTGTTTGGCAATAAACCAGTTGATGAAAGGGTCTTCATTAGTAAATGACTTATTCTTCAAACGATATTCCCATGTTTATGGCAGCACCTTCAACTAATCTTCTCACGTGAGAATCGTCACTTTTAAAAATTGTTCGTGACCACCCCAATTAATTTTGTGTTAAATTAAACTATGAGCTATGTGCATGAAGATCATAGGCCCTTCTATGTTCCCTTAATCTTACATCCAGTCCCTACCATCTCCCCATTAACAACCATTGCAATCATAGCAGGGAACCTTGTAAACACCGCTGTTTCTCTTGGTGCTGTTATTATTCTTGGTAAGGGCTTTTACAAGGTGTTTTTATAGGTGTAAACAATTTTATATCCTTTTGGTATTTATTCATATAATCGCCCACTCTTGAGACTTCTTCTTCAAAGGGTAATGATACATGTTTCTTGTTACTTATTTCCTTATTAACATGGCCTATATAAAAGCTCCTTTTTACTCAGATTGTTTTTCACGAAATTGTGAATCTATTACCATTATTATTATTATTATTATGGGTTCTATTCTGCACGAGAGATTTATTTTTTCTTATGGGAAATCTGGCCGACAATAAATGTTATTGGTTGCATAGAAGGTACGTAGCGAAATTCAACTCACGTATACCTAATTTCATTATAGCTTTGGTAATTATTAACGAAGGAGTTGCTGTTATTAATGTATTAGTTACTATTCCCTTGACAGATTTCAGATTTCGTTTACTCACTGTCATCGTATTTTCCTTTGGCCTCAAAATAGCTGTGTAATTTATTATTATAACTCATTATAACTCATTATATCCTACTTCGAAAGGAGATTCATGCGTTCCTTGTTACTTTCTTTGACTGTTTTCGGCATAACCACTTTGCTATTTTTAATTACAATTCACTGTTATTTTTAATTACAATTCACTACGCAAGATATCAGTTAATTGCAAGATATCAGGTATTTGCACCAGATCATTGTCATTTTAAATATACATTCTTTCCGACAAATGATCAGCGCGTCATTTTTACGCTGCATTACATGACCAATTTCTTAATCTAATACGTATTTAATAAAAAAAAAAAACTTCGGCGCAATCGAGTTTTCTGTACAGCCGCTACAGCGTATAATTAAGGCCACGGAAAATAGATCTATCTTTCGCTGGTCTCGGTATAATGCTGTATGAGCCGCGGCTCAAGAAACTTTAACCACGGCCTGGTGGTGGCCTGTCCTATATCGTTGCCGGAAGCACGATTATAGCTAACCTTAACCTTAAATAATATAAAAGCTACTGAGGCTAGAGGGCTGCAATTTGGTATGTTTGGTGGTCGGAGGGTGGATGATCAACATACCAATTTTCACCCCTATAGCCTCAGTTGTTTTTAAGATCAGAAAAGTTAAGTATACCTTAGTTTTACCAGACCACTGAGCTGATTAACAGCTCTCCTAGGGCTGGCCCGAAGGATTAGACTTATTTTACGTGGCTAAGAACCAACTGGTTACTTAGCAACGGGACCTACAGCTTATTGTGGAATCCGAACCGCATTATAGCGAAATGAATTTCTATCACCAGAAATAAATTCCTCTAACTCTTCATTGGCCGGCCGGAGACTCGAACTCGGGCCTACCGAGGGCGGTCAGAAAAAGTGCGGACGGACAGACAAAGCCGGCACAGTAGTGTTCTCTTACAGAAAACTAATAAAAAGGGAGAAATGAAAGAACGGAAATCGTAAATGAAGGAATGCAAGAAATCCCACGTGCATATGATGCGAGAGATTTTAATTGGACTTCCAGCACCCAAGCGGAGAATCGGATTCTGTGAGGAGTAAAAAAAAAAAAAAAAAAAGTCTGAAATATTGTGGATTATGATATATAGCAGCGGACTGGAATGCTGCCGTGTATGAGACGTGGAATTCTGCTGTGGGCGGACGGATAAAATCTCATATATGAGTGGAAATGGAACATCTTTCTCCGATTCCGTTGGATATGGAATCATATGATTTAAAAGCGTGAGCTTCTCACAGATTTACACCTGTGTTTAATATGAAAACAGAGGCCAGATGTGTGTATATACGTATGTATTATGTATATGTATATATACATGTATATATATGTTTATATATACATATATATATATATATATATATATATATATATATATATATATATATATATGCGAATATATATGTATATATAATATAAGTACATATACATATATACATACATACATATATGTATTGGTACATACACGTCTTTGAGAGTGAGGTATTTGCATCGATTTGCAGATATCGCTTTTATTCGACATCCTTTGTTGAAAAGTGAATGATAATATTCATTTCTAAAAGAAAGTTGGATAAATATGAAAGTTATCAATCGTCCTCCATGGTTTGAAAAAAAGGAAGTAATTGATATCAAATCACAGAATGAATAAATGAACAAATATATAATTTGTTAAACTGAACCATAAATAAACAGTGAATTATTTAAGGCAATATGAATTATATTGTATGCTGAAGTAAAGCAAGATTGTCAAAAATGATAGGAAATATATTCACTGCAAATCTAATTTACAAAGAGTAGTCAGTTAATGATATGAAATACATTTACTACTAAACTAATGCAAGAATATCAAGTTAATTATCCCCGTAGGGCGGTAGCGCCGTCGGTGCACCTCATGTGGTGCACTGTAGGCATTACTTACGGTTCTTTGCAGCGCCCCTTCGGTCCCTAGCTGCAACCCCTTTCGTTCCTTTTACTGTACCTCCATTCATCTTACTTTCCACTCTCTCCTAACAATTGATTCATGGTGCAGCTGCGATGCTTTCTTCGTACTACACCTTTCATACCCATTACTGTAAATTTCCCTTTCAGCGCTGAATGACCTCACAGGTCCCAGTGCTTGGCATTTGGCCTCAATTCTATATTCAGTTCAGTTCAAGTCAAGTTAATCATTAATGGTATGGGAATAT
This sequence comes from Macrobrachium rosenbergii, assembly GCF_040412425.1. Lineage (NCBI taxonomy): Eukaryota > Metazoa > Arthropoda > Malacostraca > Decapoda > Palaemonidae > Macrobrachium > Macrobrachium rosenbergii. The sequence goes on along the minus strand of NC_089793.1, from coordinate 4,978,446 downwards.
TTTCATTGCCAAGCTGATACGAGAGTGAACAGATAATCAGTGGGTCTGTGTGACCTTGACCTTGAAGTCCTTTGAACAGTAGGCTCGAGGGAATAGACAAAAAAAAAAAAAAACCCAACCAGGTCCCAGATGAGTGTCTCCAAGAAGAGAGAAAAAGCGGGCGAGAGCCGCGTTCGAGCAAGAGGTCTGAATTGCGATTTAATTTTCCCGAGTGCTGTTGGCCCTACCACCGTTGTTGTGGGGGTGGGCGGAAAGTGGGGAAAATTGGCCTAAACGAGAATAAAGGAGAGTAAGAGAAAGAGAGAGAGAGAGAGAAAGAGAAAAGAAGAAGAACAACAAAGGTCTGGTTTCTTTTTCTACCGGAAGCTCTTTTTGCGTGCGTTTTTTGTTTTTCCTTTGTAGTTGAGACATGTTGTTGCTCAAGCTTCGTCTGAGGGAGGAAAGAGATTGTTTTGGTGGCTCATGTTTTGTTTTGTGTCTCTCTCTCTTCTTGTTTTTCCCGTTTCTTCTTCTTCTTCTTCTTCTTCTTCTTCTTCTTCTTCTTCTTCTTCTTCTTCTTCTTCTTCTTCTTCTTCTTCTTCTTAGTCTTCTTCCTCCTCCTCCTCCTCCTCCTCTTCTTCTTCTTCCCCAGATCTGTAACAAATGGGCGTGGGTTATAAATGATGGCGAACCGGATTTTCTGAAAGAGGTTGCTTTTTGATTTTGCCAGAATCAGGGAATTTGGATTTTATCTATAATATACATATACATATATATATTATATATATAATATATATACATATCTATACATATGTGTATATATATGCATATATATATATGTATATATTCTAAATTTTTTCTCGCCTGTTACAGTGATTTCATTATTTTCTTGAAGAATTCATCACTTCACATAAGCGACTTCTAGCCAAATTCAGTATCCACTTGTAGCTTTTGCGAGTTTTGTCACTCTAAAGAAAGTTAACACTGCAGTACAGAATGTCACAAAAACATGCCGGCAACTTATCGCACACACATCACGAACAGGTTGAATACAAGTCTACGACTTATCGGTCATCCTAACTTGTGCTTCATGCGATTATCCAGCAATTGCCAAAACTTCGTTCTCCACTTACTGCCCTTGATATGTTTTCAACATGTTTGTGATATGTTTGCAATAAGTTCCAGACGTGTTTACGACATGTTTTACTGCGGTGTGGACGCACCCTTGAGTGACTGGCTCACAGCCCTAGGAGAGCTGTTAATCGGCTCAGTGGTCTGGTAAAACTAAGGTATACTTAACTTTGGTGGGTTTGCACCTCGGTAAAATTTATTTCTCCCCGTGGCAAGAAATTAATGATTGACCAGTTCGTGCACACAGCTATGTGCTTGCTTGTGTCCTTGTGTATGAGAGAGAGAGAGAGAGAGAGAGAGAGAGAGAGAGAGAGAGAGAGAGACTCTCAAAGTAAAGAACACTAAAATCTCTCTGGCAGAGGGAAGGGGCGAGCGTAAGCAAGTCATTAAAGCAGAAACAAGGACTTTCAATGAGTTGTACTTTCTCGCTTCTTCAGGAAACCGAGGAGGGAATATTAAATTTTTGACGGCTCTTTTCCTTTTGGGGATTTTTTCATCATACTCTTTGTTGCTTAATGATGTTTGTTTCCTATTTAACGGTTGAATAGGTAACCTGAAAGACTAGGTAAGTTGATAAGTTAGATTTGTTAAAATGGTAACTTTATCAGTTTGCTTCCTATTCAGTGGTTGAATAGGTAACTTGAAAGACTAGAGAAGGTGATAAGTTAGGTCAGTTAAGGTGGCAACTTTATCAGTTTGTTTTCTATTTAATGGTTGAATAGGTAACTTGAAAGAGTAGGTAAGTTCATAAGCTAGATCAGTTAAGATGGTAACTTTATCAGTTTACGAGGCAGTATTTGATGAAGTTGCTGCGGTATTTCGAATTGTAAGCCTATTTTTTTGTTATCTTACAAAAGCAGTTTACGATACTATAAAAAAAAACATGTAGTAAACAGGAATGTTTTCAAATTATGAAGTTGAAGTAATGACCCACTAACAGATACAAATTTAATTTTTAACTTCTGTTTTTAATAACTGATCTTTCTGTATTCCCTATTACCTTCTTTTACTTTTTTCAAATGAACGCCATATTCTTTGGAAGCTTGAATTTCAAGTCAGTGGCCCCATTGGTGGGCTTGTTCCACATGAGTAGGGTTCATCGTCTGAATAACTATGATATAAAACTATTAGATTCATCGTCTGAATAACTATGATATATAACTATTAGAACTATATTTTTGAAATTTCGCAAAGTACCCTTTGCGTCACACGGCGTTGAAGGCGATGACGATGATGACCCCGAAATAGGTCATGTTCTTCATGACATTTAGACCAAGAATTAAATAAAATTAATAAAAAAAAAAAAAAGGATTCTAGATCAAGGCTAAATGTCTCCAAAGGCAAAAAAAAAAAAAAAAAAAAAAGGAGGAGAAGAATGCCACTCAAGCAAGCAAAAACTCTGACTTACGACTTCATTTGGCTGAGTGCTTGTTGGCTGCTTGCTTCGGTCTGCCTTTGGTGGCCTGAGGAGGGGGGGGGGAGAAAATAGGAAAATTGGCTCTAAAAGTAAAATAAAACGTAAAATAAAACGGAAAATAAAACTAAACTAATGCTAAGATTTTCTTTCCCTAAGCCATTACTCCTCCCAACTGAAAACTGTTGTTTGCTGAAGTTGGTTGGTCTTTTCTTGTTGGGGGCGGGGAAGGGGCGGGGAATTATCGTGTCTGGGTTGCTCACGTTATTGGTAACTTTCTTTGTGATTCTTTTTTTTTTTATATTTGTTTCTGTTTTTTTTGTGTGTGCGGCTTCATTTAGCTTCAAGTGTGGAGATGAGAATGAGTTGATGTAATATATATATATATATATATATATATATATATATATATATATATATATATATATATATATATATATATTTACACATATATATATGTTGTATATACGTGTATATATACACATGCATATATAATATATGTTTACATATACGTATATTTTTATATATATATATATATATATATATATATATATATATATATATATATATATATACTGTATATATATATGTATGTGTGT
>NC_089793.1:4962823-4965323 GCF_040412425.1 Macrobrachium rosenbergii | reverse complement strand
GAGAGAGAGAGAGAGAGAGAGAGAGAGAGAGAGAGAGAGAGAGAGAGAGAGAGAGAGAGAGAGGGAGAGAGAGAGAGAGAGGCAGGTGAATAGACAGATAGACAGATAATCATCATACAGATATTCTGTAAATCAAGTGACGCATTGGAATACAGAGTCTCTTCAATAGAGAGAGAGAGAGAGAGAGAGAGAGAGAGAGAGAGAGAGAGAGAGAGAGAGAGAGAGCACACAGCTTTAAGCAAACCGTATTTGATTATACCGATGTGGATACTGCCTGTCTCCATGAATCTCGAAGCCAGCATCATTGCGACTGCGGTGGAAGGACAAGAGTTTCATTTCTGTTCCAGTTCTCTCCTTCTCTGTCCTTAACCTTGTGTCCTTTTTTAACCGTATTTCCTTTTTCTTAACCGGATTTCCTTTTTCTTAACCGTGTATCCTTTTTCTTAACCGTATTTCCTTTTTCTTAACCGTATTTCCTTTTTCTTAACCGTATTTCCTTTTTCTTAACCGTATTTCCTTTTTCTTAACCGTATTTCCTTTTTTTAGAATTATTTTCTTTCAGTGAAGAAATAAGAGCTGTAGATTATCTCTGTACTTGTTATAGTTCGCTGATTTTTTTTTAGTTTTCTGTAAAAGAAAACTATTTTGGCGACTTTGTCTGTCCGTCCGCACTTTTTCTGTCCGCCCTCAGATCTTAAAAACAACTGAGGCTAGAGGGCTGCAAATTGGTATGTTGATCATCCACTCTCCAGTCATCAAACATGCCAAATTGCAACCCTCTAGTCTGTGTAGTTTTTATTTTATTTAAAGTTAATGTTATCCTTAATCGTGCTTCTGGCAACGATATAGGTGCCAGCAACACAGGCCACCACCTGAGCGTGGCTGAGTTTCATGGGCAGCGCCTAAAAATTTCATGGGCCGCGGCTGCACAGAAAACTCGATTGGACAAGAAAGTTCCAAGGGCATTTTTCGCTTGTTTTTTTTATGTATTCCATCGGGAATTTTCGCACCTCTCTCTTTCTCTTCTCGTATTTTTCTCTCTCTCTCTCTCTCTCTCTCTCTCTCTCTCTCTCTCTCTCTCTCTCTCTCTCTCATTTTCTTCGTAACCTATCCAGTTCTAATTTCTGGCCATTTCGTTTTGCTTTCAATTCGCGCCTTTGCATGCTCGCAAGCACAAGATCAGGCAGTCTGACAGACCCAACCCTTTCCTTGAGAGAGATCGCGAAGGGGAAATTCGTAAACGGAATCAGATCGCCGACTGATATTCAATCAAGAATCCAGCGAGTTTCCTTTAATCGCGATCTTCGACTTTCAGCTCAAAGAGGATTCAATCTGTTTCTCTAATTTGCATTGAGGGAGAGCCTCGCCCCCTCTCTCTCTCTCTCTCTCTCTCTCTCTCTCTCTCTCTCTCTCTCTCTCTCTTTCATATATTTTCATATGAATGAGAACAAATTGCGAAATCACTTATTTTGGTAAACGTTTTTGGGCTTATTAACGTATCTCATTCCTTGACTGTGACCTTAGATATGGGCTTTTTCATATATACTTATTTTATGTTTGATGTATGAAGCAAATAATTTCCAGTGAAGCATATATTGTTTTTATATTATCAAACTGAAATTTATTGAACAAGATTTGCGAAAGAAATTTATACACTTATCCCCTTATATACTCTGTGATTTTCAGTGACTTGAAATTTTGACGCAATATATGACAAATTTTATCTACAAAGAAATATTACTTATACTAATTTATATGTGAATGACGGTGAATCATATCATTAAATATAGTTCCATTCATTACATAATTGAACAAAAGTTCAGACATAGGAAGACTAGGTATATTTTTTAAAAATGTTTTTCCAATTTTGTTAAGTGAGGATAACGTGTTTTCACTTCTGTGTTCTACTTCTGTTCAATTGACGTTTATGCGATTTCCAGCCAGTGTTAGGTGACATTCTATGTTTGTCTCATCGTGTTGTATATTTACGTTTCTTTTATTGTATAAATTAGAAAAATATTATTGTTCTTGTATATTTTAGTTTCGTTGATATGTTAAAAATTATTCAAGGAGTTTGACGTAAGTTTGCAGTTAAGTAAATATTTGAATGTCCGTGTTTTATTGAAATCGGTATTGTACTCACTTTTCTTATGCTCACTGTTGATCAAGAATTTTTTTCAAGACTCAGAGGAAACATTAATTTCTTTCTTCTTTCTTCTTCCTTTCTTCTTCTTCTCTCTTCCCGTCACAATTTCGCACGCCTTGGGGCTGTGGGTCACTGACCTAATCCGATAATTTACCTGAAATAAAAAGCCTGGGCGAGATGTCAGCAAGAGAGAGAGAGAGAGAGAGAGAGAGAGAGAGAGAGAGAGAGAGAGAGAGAGAGAGAGAGAGAGCCGGGCAAAACTTCCCAAAACTCTCCGCGGCCGGCGCCAGCCCGGCGCCAAACTGTCTGCGATTCCGAATTCCTCTTTGAGCTTGCGGACGGTTTTCGCTCTTT